>NC_084577.2:24045086-24052586 GCF_033978685.3 Nerophis lumbriciformis | reverse complement strand
ACACATACATATACTGCGCTCTACTACGGTATCGAGCACTATTTTTTGGATAACCTTATTAACACATATATATATATATATATGTATATATATATATGAAATACTTGACTTGGTGAATTCTAGCTGCCAATATACTCCTCCCCTCTTAACCACGCCCCGCCCCATCCCTGACCACGCCCCCCGCCCTCCACCTCCCGAAATCGGAGGTCTCAAGGTTGGCAAGTATGCACTAGAGAAAAGCGCTATATAAATATAATTCACTTCAATACAATGCAGGTCTATCAATACTGTCATTCTAAACACATCCCCGTATTTTAGCTTTGTGTTGTGAGCTACAAGGCATATTTGTCATAATTTCACCCTTAATTAAGCATTTTAATTAGAGATGTCCGATAATGGCTTTTTTGCCGGTATCCGATATTCCGATATTGTCCAACTCTTAATTACCGATTCCGATATCAACCAATACCGATATATACAGTCGTGGAATTAACACATTATTATGCCTAATTTTGTTGTGATGCCCCGCTGGATGCATTAAACAATGTAACAAGGTTTTCCAAAATAAATCAACTCAAGTTATGGAAAAAAATGCCATATTTATTATTGAAGTCACAAAGTGCATTTTTTTTTTTAACATGCCTCAAAACAGCAGCTTGGAATTTGGGACATGCTCTCCCTGAGAGAGCATGAGGAGGTTGAGGTGGGCGGGGTTGGAGGGTAGCGGGGGGTGTATATTGTAGCAACCCGGAAGAGTTAGTGCTGCAAGGGGTTCTGTGTATTTGTTATGTTGTATGTATATATATATATATATATATATATATATATATATATATATATATATATATATATATATATATATAAACTTGGTACTTAAAAAATAACTCAATAATATTAAAGTGGAAATTAAAATATGGCTTTGCCGTTTTAGTCATAATGTTTGCTCTTAACAAACTTTTCTATGAATTTAGCTCCAATGTTCTTCTTTTTGTTTGACATAAATAAACTAATTTAAGAATTAATATGTTTGTTAAATAAACTGTCGATTAAATTGAAGTGTAAATGAAAATACGGCTTCACCGCTTTAGTCATAATTCTTGTGTTTAACAAACCTATATGAATTTAGCTCCAATTTTCTTCTCTTTGTTTGACATAAACTACTTTAAGAATGAATATGTTTGTTAAATAAACTGGCAGTAAAATGAAAATACAGCTTCACCCTTTTAGTCATATTTTTTGCGCTTAACAAACTTCTCTATGACTTTAGCTCTACTTTTCTTCTTTTTGTTTGACATGAATAAAGTAATTTAAGAATGAATACGTTTAAACTGTCAATAAAATTAAAGTGCAAACTAAAATACAGCTTCACCCTTTTAGTCATAATTTGTGCGCTTAACAAACTTCTCTATGACTTTAGCTCTACTTTTCTTCTCTTTGTTTAATATAAATAAACTAATTTAAGAATTAACATGTTTGTTAAACCCAATAAAACTGAAGTGCAAATGGAAATATGGCTTCACCGTTTTAGTCATAATTTTTGTGCTCTACAAACTTAAATGAATTTAGCTCCAATTTTATTCTCTTTGTTTGATATAAATAAGCTAATTTAAGAATGAATATGTTTGTTAAATAAACTGGCAATAAAACTAAAGTGCAAATGAAAATCCAGCTTCACCCGTTTAGTCATATTTTTTGCGCTTAACAAACTTCTCTATGACTTTAGCTAAATGTTTCTTCTTTTTCTTTGACATAATGTAAGAATGAATACGTTTAAATAAACTGTCAATAAAATTAAAATACAAACTAAAATACAGCTTCACCCTTTTAGTCATAATTTGTGCACTTAACAAACTTTTCTATGACTTTAGCTCAATTTTTCTTCTCTTTGTTTAATATAAATTAATTTAAGAATGAACATGTTTGTTAAACCCAATAAAACTGAAGTGCAAATGGAAATATGGCTTCACCGTTTTAGTCATAATTTTTGTGCTCAACAAACTTAAATGAATTTAGCTCCAATTTTCTTCTCTTTGTTTGATATAAATAAGCTAATTTAAGAATGAATATGTTTGTTAAATAAACTGGCAATAAAACTAAAGTGCAAATGAAAATCCAGCTTCACCCGTTTAGTCATATTTTTTGCGCTTAACAAACTTCTCTATGACTTTAGCTAAATGTTTCTTCTTTTTCTTTGACATAAAGTAATGTAAGAATGAATACGTTTAAATAAACTGTCAATAAAATTAAAGTACAAACTAAAATACAGCTTCACCCTTTTAGTCATAATTTGTGCGCTTAACAAACTTCTCTATGACCTTAGCTCAATTTTTCTTCCCTTTGTTTAATATAAATAAACTAATTTAAGAATGAACATGTTTGTTAAACTCAATAAAACTGAAGTGCAAATGGAAATATGGCTTCACCGTTTTAGTCATAATTTTTGTGCTTAACAAACTTAAATGAATTTAGCTCCAATTTTCTTCTCTTTGTTTGATATAAATAAGCTCATTTAAGAATGAATATGTTTGTTAAATAAACTGTCAATAAAACTGAAGTGCAAAGGAAAATACAGCTTCACCACTTTGGTCATACTTTTTGCGCTTCTCTATTACTTTAGCTCCAGACTTCTTCTGTTTAATATTGTCATTACTGCCACAAGTGGTGGAAACGTGTATCACAACTGAGTACCGCTGCCGCCCATACGGACCACAGGTGACAGATTTATTTTGGCGACCCTCTGGGTAAGAAACACTGCACTAGATGACAACAAACCAATGAGTATCGTGGCCACTGATTGGCTCAGCCTCAGGCAGCATCACGATAGTGGATTAAGTGTAAAAGTCACTTTGTCTCGATCAGTGTTTTTCAACCTTTTTTGAGTCAAGGCGCATTTTTTTCATTGAAAAAATCCGGAGGCACACCACCAGCAGAAATCATTAAAAAATGAAACTCAGTAGACAATAAAAAATCGTTGTCCCCTTTGTTGGATATGACTTTAAAGCATAACCAAGCATGCATCAATATAGCTCTTGTCTCAAAGAAGGTGTACCGTCACCACCTGTCACATCACGACTTGACTTATTTGGAGTTGTTTGCTGTTTTCCCGTGCGTAGTGTTTTAGTTCTTGTCTTGTGTCCTATTTTGGTGTCTTTTTCTCCTTTGTTGGTATTTTCCTGTAGCAGTTTCATGTCTAATTTTGAGCGATATTTCCCGCATCAACTTTGTTTTAGCGATCAAGAATATTTCAGTTGTTTTTATCCTTCTTTGTGGGGACATTGTTGATTGTCATGTCATGTTCGGATGTACATTGTGGACGCCGTCTTTGCTCCACAGTAAGTCTTTGCTGTCGTCCAGCATTCTGTTTTTGTTTACTTTGTGGCCAGTTCAGTTTTAGTTTCGTTCAGCATAGCCATCCCTAAGCTTCAATGCCTTTTCTTAGGGGCACCCACTTTTTGTTTATTTTTGGTTTAAGCATTAGATACCTTTTTACCTGCACGCTGCCTACCGCTGTCGTCTGCATATTATGATCACGACAAACCGTCGTCGTCTCACATGACGTGTTTCCGACATCTACAAAGCAATTAGCTACCTGCTGCCCCCTACTGATATGGAAGAGTATTACACGGTTACTTTGCTGAGCTCTAGACAACACCGACACTCAACAACAACACATTATTTGCAGACTATAGTTACTGCTTTGCAAAAAATATTTTTACCCCAAATAGGTGAAATTAAATAATCGTCCAGAAGACTCTCCCAATGTTAGAAAATTTACATATTTTTTTTGCTTCAGCAATGAAAATATATTCAGTTTTTAAATCATTTTTACTTCACCTTTACAAACAAGGTTTTAATATGCTAACAAAAACCGAGGTACTTGAGTAGTTGAAGGGCCATTAAAATGGGAAAATAAAAATGGCAAACCCTGCATTAAACCATATTAACACGTACATTTTCCAATATTTAATCAGGAATACATTTTGTTCCACCACAGCGCATAAATAGTAGCGAAATATCGGATTTTGTGAATGATGTGTTACTTTATTAATGCGCTCTGAGATAAATATTTATTTAGAATAAAATGAGGTCCTGGTGTGTGTGTGTGTGTGTGTGCGTGTGTGTGTGTGTGTGTGCATCCTCACTTTTTAGGCCGTCAATAATTAAAAAGTTGGTGTTTTTTGCGGCGGAGTCCCCCTGAATGTGGTGTCTGCCGCACAGTCCTGTAGTCAAAGCAGTGAGACGCTCCCAAGGCCTCTTCTAGATTCTTCCCTGAGGGTGAAATCATGTGAAAGCTGCTTAGGCAGATTATCCCTGCCTGGACGGCAGCTGGCAATGAGATCCTTGGGAGCGCACCTGACTCAATACGGCTTGTGACGCAACGGCGGCCCGTGTGGGCCCAGCGGGCGGCCGCAATCCACGCCCGACCTTTAACCCTGGAGTGAAACTTGCGAAAATCACTTACGTTCCCGCTGGTACTTCCATCATAAACGCAACACATTGTGTACTAGTATAGTACGGTACTAAAGAATCAAAAACGGTACTGTACTCTGTTTGAAAAGTACCAATTCCCCATTTTTTTCCCCTTTTGTTTCTTTTAACGGGCATGACGGCTGGTTTTACAAGCAGAGGAGCATGTCCGGCAGCGCACACACACTGAGTACTTACAAGCAGACACAGTGTGTAGACAGCATTTTGGCTTAAAAACTAATCATAAAGGTGAAGTTATAACACGAAAACACCCTCAGGAAGAGGCGCTTTAAGACATGGCTAGCTAGCTAGCGGCTAACGTCCATCTAGCTACTTCTAAATCACCAATCCTGGTCTCCATGGCGACGAATAAAGTGAGTTTCTTACAAGTATCATCCCTGCAGGAGGAGGAATAGCTAAACATGCTTCACTACACACCGTAGGGGTTATGTTTGACAGAGGGAGTTGACGGCACAGACACCAGGGGGAGAGTAAAGCTCAATGATTTATTATATATTATATTCCATCCATCCATCCATCTTCTTCCGCTTATCCGAGGTCGGGTCGCGGGGGCAGCAGCCTAAGCAGGGAAGCCCAGACTTCCCTCTCCCCAGCCACTTCGTCCAGCTCTTCCTGTGGGACCCCGAGGCGTTCCCAGGCCAGCCGGGAGACACAGTCTTCCCAACGTGTCCTGGGTCTTCCCCGCGGCCTCCTACCGCTTGGACGTGCCCTAAACACCTCCCTAGGGAGGCGTTCGGGTGGCATCCTGACCAGATGCCCGAACCACCTCATCTGGCTCCTCTCGATGTGGAGGAGCAGCGGCTTTACTTTGAGCTCCCCCCGGATGGCAGAGCTTCTCACCCTATCTCTAAGGGAGAGCCCCGCCACCCGGCGGAGGAAACTCATTTCGGCCGCTTGTACCCGTGATCTTGTCCTTTCGGTCATAACCCAAAGCTCATGACCATAGGTGAGGATGGGAACGTAGATCGACCAGTAAATTGAGAGCTTTGCCTTCCGGCTCAGCTCTTTCTTCACCACAACGGATCGATACAGCGTCCGCATTACTGAAGACGCCGCACCGATCCGCCTGTCGATCTCACGATCCACTCTTCCCCCACTCGTGAACAAGACTCCGAGGTACTTGAACTCCTCCACTTGGGGCAGGGTCTCCTCCCCAACCCGGAGATGGCACTCCACTCTTTTCCGGGCGAGAACCATTGACTCAGACTTGGAGGTGCTGATTCTCATCCCAGTCGCTTCACACTCGGCTGTGAACCGATCCAGCGAGAGCTGAAGATCCTGGCCAGATGAAGCCATCAGGACCACATCATCTGCAAAAAGCAGAGACCTAATCCTGCAGCCACCAAACCAGATCCCCTCAACGCCTTGACTGCGCCTAGAAATTCTGTCCATAAAAGTTATGAACAGAATAGGTGACAAAGGGCAGCCTTGGCGGAGTCCAACCCTCACTGGAAATGTGTCCGACTTACTGCCGGCAATGCGGACCAAGCTCTGGCACTGAGCATACAGGGAGCGGACCACAATCAGACAGTCCGATACCCCATACTCTCTGAGCACTCCCCACAGGACTTCCCGAGGGACACGGTCGAATGCCTTCTCCAAGTCCACAAAACACATGTAGACTGGTTGGGAAAACTCCCATGCACCCTCAAGGACCCTGCCGAGAGTATAGAGCTGGTCCACAGTTCCACGACCAGGACGAAAACCACACTGTTCCTCCTGAATCCGTGGTTCGACTATCCGGCGTAGCCTCCTCTCCAGTACACCCGAATAGACCTAACCGGGAAGGCTGAGGAGTGTGATGCCACGATAGTTAGAACACACCCTCCGGTTCCCCTTCTTAAAGAGAGGAACCACCACCCCGGTCTGCCAATCCAGAGGTACCGCCCCCGATGTCCACGCGATGCTGCAGAGTTATTATATTATTATATTATATATGTATTATATATATATATATATATATAAAACAACACTAACTAATAACTATAGACTGGTGTGTGTGACAAAACCCAAGAGAGTGTGTGTGTGTGTGTGTGTGTGTGTGTGAGGCTATGTGTGTGGTTAGCTGTAGTGCATCCGGCAGTGGAGGCTCCTCTATGGTAAATGGGTTGTACTTGTATAGCGCTTTTCTACCTTTTTAAGGAACTCAAAGTGCTTTGACACTATTTTCCACATTCACACACTGATGGAGGGAGCTGCCATGCAAGGCGCTAACCAGGACCCATCAGGAGCAAGGGGTGAAGTGTCTTGCTCAAGGACACAACGGACGTGACTAGGATGGTAGAAGGTGGGGATTGAACCAGTAACCCTCAGATTGCTGGCACGGCCACTCTCCCAACTTCGCCACGCCGTCCCCTCTATGGGGTCTTGGGGCACTAGGAGGTTAACCCCTTTACTACTGTTACCCCAGGTCATACTTGCCAACCTTGAGACCTCCGATTTCGGGAAGGGGGGTGGGGGGGCGTGGTTGGGGGCGTGGTTAAGAGGGGAGGAGTATATTTACAGCTAGAATTCACTAAGTCAAGTATTTCATATTATATATATATATATATATATATATATATATATATATATATATATATATATATACACACAAGAAATACTTGACTTTCAGTGAATTCTAGCTATAAATATATATTTATTTTATTATATATATATATATATATATATATATTGAATTTCAGTGTTCATTTATTTACACATATACACACAGATAACACTCATCTACTCATTGTTGAGTTAAGGGTTGAATTGTCCATCCTTGTTCTATTCTCTGTCACTATTTTTCTAACCATGCTGATGATGCATTGCTGTGTGGCACGCACAAAAGTGCTTTCATCAAATGCACTAGATGGCAGTATTGTCCTGTTTAAGAGTGTCACAACATTGCTGTTTTCGGCAGACAAACTGCTTTACGGTAGACGTGACTGCTGTTGTTGTGTGTTGTTGCCACGCTGGGTCTGGGAGGACGTTAATGAAACTGCCTCACAATAAACCCACATAAGAAACCAA
>NC_084577.2:23990086-24037586 GCF_033978685.3 Nerophis lumbriciformis | reverse complement strand
TATACGTCTAGTCTCTTACGTGAATGAGCTAAATAATATTATTTGATATTTTACTGTAATGTGTTAATAATTTCACACATAAGTCGCTCCTGAGTATAAGTTGCACCCCCGGCCAAACTATGAAAAAAACTGCGACTTATTGTACGAAAAATACGGTAACTAAATAGTTACTTTTCACAGTAACGCATTACTTTTTGGTGTAAGTAACTGAGTTAGTAACTGAGTTACTTTTGAAATAAAGTAACTAGTAACTGTAACTATTTACTGGTTTTCATATGCGGTCCTCTCCTAGGTTTCTCATAGTCATTCACATCGACGTCCCACTGGGGTGAGTTTTTCCTTGCCCTTATGTGGGCTCTGCACCGAGGATGTCGTTGTGGCTTGTGCATCTCTTTGAGACACTTGTGATTTAGGGCTATAGCATACTTGCCAACCCTCCCGGATTTTCCAGGAGACTCCCGAAATTCAGCGCCTCTCCTGAAAACCTCCCGGGACAAATTTTCTCCCGAAAATCTCCCGAAATTCAGGCGGAGCTGGAAGCCACGCCCCCTCCAGCTCCATGCGGACCTGAGTGACGTCAGGTGCGCAACACCACGTAAATCGTTGGCCAACCAAAAAGTAACCCCAGTACACTATAACCAACATTCACCAGGAGATGGCAACAGACAAACATAGATCACTATTACATTCTTCCCCTTTTAGAAATGTATAGAAGTTACTCAAAATAAATAAACAACCCAACCAAAAAAATGCAGCAGCTCAATTAAAAAACTGTACGTAAGCCACATTCTTTTCTTTTTTTTTTAGTACTGAACTCTTAACCCTCATTTGTAAAAAAAAATAACATGCTTATTATACAAACAGTATTTGTACACCTTTAACACAGATTTGTATACTGTCTTCAGAGATTCAGTTTTTTTGGTGGTACTCGAAACCTTTCTGGGTACCTGCGAAAGGGTGTTCAGCATGTTTGGAAAATTAGTGACAGAGAATAGAACAAGGATGGACAATTCAACCCTTAACTCAACAATGAGTAGATGAGTGTTATGTGTGTGTATATGTGTAAATAAATGAACACTGAAATTCAAGTATTTCTTTTATATATATATATATATATATATATATATATATATATATATATGAAATACTTGACTTGGTGAATTCTAGCTGTAAATATACTCCTCCCCTCTTAGCCCTGCCCCACCCCGACCACGCCCCCCCCACACCCCCCCCCCCCACCCCCCCCCCCACCCCCCACCCCACCTCCCGAAATCGGAGGTCTCAAGGTTGGCAAGTATGGCTATATAAATAAATATTGATTGATTGATTGATTGATTCAATAACTAACCCAACACTGGACATGATACAAATAAAAATCCATACCTACTAAATATCCATGAACAATATCAATGTACGGTAATGTTATTATCATCGATGCACACATTCAAAATGTCAAATATTGTGCAGAAAATATTCACGTGAAGGAGCAGTCATAAATCAATTCAAGAAACTGTAAATTACCATTTTGCATCTTGGATGACAGTAATTGTTTTTTGTTTTTTTACTACTTAAGTATTGCTTTGTCGTGTGGAGGAAGAGAGAATGCTGCTGGCGTCAACCACGCACAGAAAAGACAACAAATCTGGCGTACGCTGCAGACTAATTGCAGGTTATTGCGTGGAGTCGTTTCTAGATCTGTACGGCTGGATGGAAATATAAGAAGCAGATCAGGTCTGTGTACTTGGGTAATGGGGACCGGTGCAGCAAATAGCTGCAGACTGAGACACTGTGAAGCTGAATAGATGCATTGCTGACATATTTGGGCGCGTTTCCAAGCAGTGCGGCTTATTTTGCTTGATAAAAAACAGACGCCCCGAGAATTAGTCATTTGAAAACAATGCTTGCACGTTATTCGCCGTTTCTCCTCTGTCAATGTCACGTTTGCAGCTTATTTGCCGGTTATCCTCGTGTTTCCTAACAGCGAGATGGTTTGTCTCTAAGGCGCGACCGGGTTAAGTCCAGCGAGGTCAGACAGGGTGCCCGCTGAAAAACACCCATTTAATCTCTTGACCTAGTCCAGACAAACAGGATTAGTCGGAGCAGCTTGTTGGGGGATATACTCACCTTGTGTTGGCCGCGCTTCACTCACATTCAACTTCCCACTTCCCCTCGCTCTCACCCCTCATTGGCTCTTCACGAAAGGTCAATGGGTCCCCCGTCACATAGCTCATCTCGGAGCAGGACTATTTCGGCCCGTGGAGCCGTGTACCGGAGCACGGGCGCAGGGTTGTGTGGTCACATGACCCAAGTACATGAGGCCGCAAGCAAGCCATAAATATGCATGAGTGGGAAACAGTGAGGATCTGTGATGACTCTGCATTGCTATGGTGCTGCTTTAAGGTTTATATTTAATACAGAGCACTGATGCAGTTTAGATATGGTTGATAAATGAACTTATGTGGCAATACACTGTGTAATGTAATGCAATAAAATATAATAATACAACTATATAATTAAATATTATAAGAATATTAAATAAATGAGAAAATAAAAAAGTAAAAATAAAATATGAAATATGAAATACAATTAAATAAGAATCAAATATAATTAAACAATATATTAAAATGAAAAAAATATGATAAAATGATAATAACATAAATAAAATATAATAAAACAATATAATACAATTTAAAAAAATTATAAAATGATGGAAACATTTTGTAAATTTAAAAAATGACGAAAAGCTAAATACAATATAATAAAAAATGATACAAACATTTTTAAATACAATAATAAAATCTATAAAAAAATAACTCAGATTTTACTTTCAGACCTGTCAAAACGTAGTTTAATAAAATACAAATTAAAATATGAAATAAAATAATAAAAAAGTAGCAAAGCAATCAAATAAAATAACAAAAGATGATAATCCAAAGGAATAATCTCCCTTTTACTTATTAGTATTATTTTATTCTATTTTTTATTTTATTATATATTATTATTATTAATTTTTATTTTATTTTATTATTATTATATATATATATTTTTTATATATATATCTGTCTGTCTCTGGCCGCGTATGTGTGTGTGTGTGTGTGTGTGTGTGTGTGTGTGTGTGTGTGTGTGTGTGAGAATGTGTCTGTCTTTGTCGTCTTACTTGTTACATAATTGTGCCATTTGTCCCTCGTTAGTGGGACCTGAGTGGGGTGGGAGGGTGGTTTGGGTTTTAAGGGAAAGGGTGTGAATCATTTACTGACTTTAAAATTGTACTGTTTTGACTTGCACTTTTTTCTGTCTATTTGAAAATGCCAATAAAAAAAGTTGGGAAAAAAAAAAAAAGATGATAATCCAAAATAAAATAAAAAAATAACTGACTCGCGTTACTTTCAGTCATGTTAAAATTTAATAAATCAGTATAGTAAAATATGATAATTAAATTAAACAATGAAATAGATATAATGCAATAAAATATAATAATACAACTATATCATTAATTAATATAAAAATATTAAATAAATGCAAAAAAATAAAAAAGTACAAATAAAATAATAAATATGAAATACAATTAAATAAGAATCAAATATAATAAAACAATATATTAAAATGAAACAAATATGATAAAATGATAATAACATTGAATTGAATAATGGAAATAATGTGTCAATTTAAAAAAGTTTCAAAAAACGAAATAAAAATAAAATTAAAAATGAAATAATACAAAAAATTAAACATAGAATAATAACATCTAAATAAGATAACTCACATTTTACTTTCAGACCTGTCAAAACGTAGTGTAATAAAATACAAATTAAAATATGAAATAAAATAATAAAAAAGTAACAAAGCAATCAAATAAAATAACAAAAAGATGATAAACCAAAAAGTATAAAATAACTGACTCATGTTAGTTTCAGTCATGTTAAAATGTAATGTATTGGAATGTAATAAAACAGTATAGTAAAATGATTATAATGAAATTAAACAATTAAATAAATATAATGCAATGAAATATAATAATACAACTATATAATCAAATAATATAAGAATATTAAATAAATGCGAAAATAAAAAAGTAAAAATAAAATGATAAATATTAAATACAATTAAATAAGAATCAAATCAAATAAAACAATAAATTAAAATTAAAGATAAATACAATAAAATGATAAAATCATTAAATAGAATGATTGAAGAAAATTGTCAATTAAAACAATTAAAAAAACCGAAATAAAAGTATAATTAAAAATGATATAATACAAAAAATTAAACATAGAATAATAAAATCTAAATAAAATAACTCACATGTTTTACTTTAAGCCTGTCAAAATGTAGTGTAATAAAATAGAAATTAAAATGTAAAATAAAATAATGAAAAAGTAACAAAGCAATCAAATAAAATAACAAAAGATGATAAACCAAAATTAAATTAAATAAATAACTGACTCCTGTTACTTTCAGTCATGTTAAAATGTAATGTATTGGAATATAATAAAACAGTATAGTAAAATATTATAATGAAATTAAACAATGAAATAAATATAATGCAATAAAATATAATAATACAACTATATAATTAAATAATATAAGAGTATTAAATAAATGCGAAAATAAAAAAGTAAAAATAAAATAATAAATATAAAATACAATTAAATAAGAATCAAATATAGTAAAACGATATATTAAAATGAAAAAACATTAAATTGAATAATGGAAATGGAAAAAATGACAAAAAACGAAATAAAAATATAATTAAAAATGCAATAATACAAAAAATTAAACATAGAATAATAAAATCTAAATAAAATAACTCACGTGTTTTACTTTCAGACCTGTCAAAACTTAGTGTAATAAAATACAAAATAAAATGTAAAATAAAATCATAAAAAAGAAACAAAGCAATCAAATAAAATAACAGAAGATGATAAACCAAAATAAAATGATAAAATAACTGACTCATTTTACTTTCAGTCATGTTGAAATGTAATGTATTGAAATATAATAAAACAGTATAGTAAAATATTACAATGAAATTAAACGATGAAATGAATATAATAAAATAATTATAACACATCATCAAAACAATATAACACAACAATGACAGGAAATATTAATACAAATAAATATTAAATAAAATAACAAAAAAAAATAAAAAAATGTAACCTTCAGTTTATACTTCAGTTTATAGTTACTCCCATGAATATCTTTGGCTTCGGAACCTTGTACAAAAATAAAGTCAAGTTTCCTGAGATGGGCCAACGCACGTGATCTGAAATTCAATATGTCTATTATCACATATAGAGTCGAAAAAAGCTTATTTTGAGAGACTTACAAATGGCACCAATTCAGTGGAATGTTCCTTCAGTAGCTCCGTGTAGTCTGGAAAGAAGTTTCCATGTTTGCTAACTTCTGTGCTTTTTGTGTGTTATCTTAGCTCAGGGCGAGACTTGGGAAAGTCTTTAGTTTACATGACGAAAGGTACACTCTTTTCTAATACACCTCCGCGCTCTCGTCTTTCTCTCACACCTTTTCCTTTCCTTTGTTCCTTAACAGCTGGAGATCTGTGAGGCAAAGCTGTCAATCATCCGAATTAATATAAATGTCACATATGAGCACGTCAGGATGATCATCTGCCCCGCATAAATTGTCTGTGCGTCGCGATACGGAGATGCTGTGAGTGCGCACGTGTTTTGGAATGTTCTCTATCACCGTGTTTATGTGTTGTGTGCATTTGCACTTTGTCCCGGCTGCTATGTGTTCTGGTATGTAGCTAAAGGTCGAGGCCAGGCAGAGAGCGGCCCGGCAGGGGCCCGATCGGGGGCGGAGAACTGGCAGTATGAGGACTGGGACGGCGTGTCGGTACACAAACTAGGTAACAATCGCAAAGTGAGTCTGCCTCCAACGATGTGCACACCTTTTCAATGCTGAGCCGGGTGTCATTTCAGAAACTTTGCACTTGCTGATATCCCCCCAGCATGACTTCACAAGACACTTGTGCAGTCTGTTCCTGAGAATGTTGCAAGTCAGGACAGCTAACACACACACACACACACACACACACAAACACACACACACACACACATACACGTCTTGCCTACTTCGTGTGGACCCACGTTTGGTCAGTAGATTGTGAGGGGCCCCCCTTTCCACTATAGGTAGAATGATGAAAAAAAACTATATCTAGCTCTAGATGGGAGTAGAGAGTTGCAACCTCACTTATGTTAGACCCACTATGGACTGGACTCTCACTATTATGTTAGATCCACTATGGACTGGACTCTCACTATTATGTTAGATCCACTATGGACTGGACTCTCACTATTATGTTAGATCCACTATGAACTGGGCTTTCACACTATTATGTTAGATCCACTATGGACTGGACTCTCACACTATTATGTTAGACCCACTATGGACTGGACTCTCACTATTATGTTAGATCCACTATGGACTGGACTCTCATACTATTATGTTAGATCCACTATGGACTGGACTCACACTATTATGTTAGATCCACTATGGACTGGACTCTCACTATTATGTTAGATCCACTATGAACTGGGCTTTCACACTATTATGTTAGATCCACTATGGACTGGACTCTCACACTATTATGTTAGATCCACTATGGACTGGACTCTCACTATTATGTTAGATCCACTATGGACTGGACTCTCACTATTATGCTAGATCCACTATGGACTGGACTCTCACTATTATGTTAGATCCACTATGGACTGGACTCTCACACTATTATGTTAGATCCACTATGGACTGGACTCTCACTATTATGTTAGATCCACTATGGACTGGACTCTCACTATTATGTTAGATCCACTATGGACTAGACTCACACTATTATGTTAGATCCACTATGGACTGGACTCTCACACTATTATGTTAGATCCACTATGGACTGGACTCTCCCTATTATGTTAGATCCACTATGGACTGGAATTTCACACTATTATGTTAGATCCACTATGGACTGGACTCTCACACTATTATGTTAGATCTACTATGGACTGGACTCTCACTATTATGTTCGATCCACTATGGACTGGACTCTCACTCTTATGTTAGATCCACTATGGACTGGACTTTCACAATATTATACTAGACCCACTCGACGTCCAATGCATCCGGTCTCCCCTAGAGGGAGGGGTCATCCACATCTGCGGTCCTCTCCAAGGTTTCTCATAGTCATTCTCATTGACATCCCACTGGGTTGTGAGTTTTTCCTTGCCCTGATGTGGGATCTGAGCCGAGGATGTCGTCGTGGCTTGTGCAGCCCTTTGAGACACTCGTGATTTAGGGCTATATAAATAAACATTGATTGATTGATAGCATATCAGTTCAAAAACCTGTGACACTAGCAATCTTCTCACTTCAAACCAAAAGACAACCTTCTTGTCTTTTCTTTCGTTGTATTGTCCGCCCCCTTTTTGTTGTTGAGCGGCTGCCATTTTTTTCCTTCTTCATGTAACTTTCTTACATCATTGAGTCCACTAAAAAAAAAAAAAAAAAAAAAAAAAAGAGCCCAGAGAGCAGAAGTACAGTGGAACGCTCCCAAGGTCACACGCAGCCTGTACAGTGCGGGGCTGGCGGCGGGCATGTCGGCGCACACGTCACCTCCGCCACGAAGGAAAGCGGCTTAGGAACGAATCAGCGCAGAATGAGAAGGAAGTGGCATATTTTCCCTGTAAAGTCAGAACATATGAAACCTCCGACAAACTGGCGCCACCTGAGCATGTTAGGAATTCTCTGAATGCTCAGTTCTACATGTCAGTAAGTAGGGCCGGGCGAATGCAAGCATACTTGGTCAACAGCCATACAGGTCACACTGAGGGTGGCCGTATAAACAACTTTAACACTGTGAACCCACACCAAACAAGAATGACAAACACATTTCGGGAGAACATCCGCACCGTAACACAACATAAACACATCAGAACAAATACCCAGAATCCCTTGCAGCACTAACTCTTCCGGGACACTACAATATGCACCCCCCGCTACCCCCTAACCCCGCCCACCTCAACCTCCTCATGCTCTCTCAGGGAGAGCATGTCCCAAATTCCAAGCTGCTGTTTTGAGGCATGTTAAAAAAAAATAATGCACTTTGTGACTTCAATAATAAATATGGCAGTGCCATGTTGGCATTTTTTTTTCCATAACTTGAGTTGATTTATTTTGGAAAACCTTGTTACATTGTTTAATGCATCCAGCGGGGCATCGCAACAAAATTAGGCATAATAATGTGTTAATTCCATGACTGTATATATCGGTATCGGTTGATATCGGTATCGGTAATTAAGAGATGGAAACTGTCAGAATATCGGATATCGGCAAAAAAGCCATTATCGGACATCTCTAATCTCTATAGAAACAAAGTCGGTATCAGTAAAAAAATGCGTCCTATAAAACGCTCGATTGTTTTTATTTATATTATTTGTCGGAAGAAAGCGAAAGTTGTGGAACAAAGGCACTCGATCTCTGGTAACCGAGCAACACAGGGAGTGATCGCTGATCAGTGGGAGTGACACGCTAACAGCCAATCAGGTGACAGTATCAACTGTCATGTTTGGTTGTCTGGCGGTTGATTTTCTGCATGGACTGAAAAGAGAAAGTCAAAATGAAGAAATTGTGGATAAAAGAGGAAAAGCCAACCGGACAGTATGGCACTTTTTGGGGATTTAAAAAAAAAAACGGACCGTAGTCAGACCAAGGTTGTCAGGTTCAAACACTGATGACATCTATCGAACAGACAAAGAAGCAAGGAATTAAACAGAGACAGAATAAAATTTGGCTCAATGAGGAGAAATGTGTAGACCTGTACCCTTGCACAGTGTCTCAACAAGCTCTTATTTGGACTTTCCCTGATTACATGGCAACAGCTGTTTCTAAAGGGAGGGGGGTCGTAAACAGCTGTCGCCTTTGGTTACAAAACATTTCAAAGAAAACGCTTTGTAGATCTCGGGTCAAGACAAAATCTTCCTGTGGATTACAATACATCAAAGAAACCGACACCTTCATGTCGCTTCCCATCCTACACAGTGGCGTTTTACAAGCCTTTTGATTGGTAAGATCAAAGACTGCTGATGTCTGCTCGCCGGGAACTCATTGAAACACAAAGTTTTGTGATAACTTAGACACAATTATTCTAACAAAGGTGGTCTGTAAATGGTGCAAGGAAATCCATCAATTTGTTTCCGGGTATTACGAGTATTACTCGCTTACATAATATTAATTAACTGAACATTTTCAATTCACTTAAAAAAAAAAGGCTCCAATATTTGGACACAAACGCAGTTCAATTGTTAGAATAGGTTAAAAGGTAAAGGAGAATGTGCGGTCAAAATAATGGAGCTGGGGCGTTTAACGAACAAAGCGAGTCCTTGGGACGACTCTTTTAATTGACCAATAAGAACCGATTCACGTTTGGGAGCCGTTTTTTTAAAATAATTTTTATGCACACACACGTTTTTTTTAAAGTTTTTTAGGTTTCTTTGCAACAGACCGTAGTCTGTAAATGATGCAAAGTGCTCGTCCCCACCATGACCCCTAATACCACACCACCTTAGCCGCGCCCACCCTTTAGAGCACAGCTGTAACTTCCTCCTGGCATTAAACCTACAGAAAATACTAGTGATGTCTGATAATGGCTTTTTTGCCGATATTCCGATATTGTCCAACTCTTAATTACCGATTCCGATATCAACCGATACCGATATATACAGTCGTGGAATTAACACATTATTATGCCTAATTTTGTTGCGATGCCCCGCTGGATGCATTAAACAATGTAACAAGGTTTTCCAAAATAAATCAACTCAAGTTATGGAAAAAAAAGTGCCAACATGGCACTGCCATATTTATTATTGAAGTCACAAAGTGCAATTTTTTTTTTTAACATGCCTCAAAACAGCAGCTTGGAATTTGGGACATGCTCTCCCTGAGAGAGCATGAGGAGGTTGAGGTGGGCGGGGTTAGGGGTTGGGGGGGTAGGGGGTAGCGGGGGGTGTATATTGTAGCGTCCCGGAAGAGTTAGTGCTGCAAGGGGTTCTGGGTATTTGTTCTGTTGTGTTTATGTTGTGTTACGGTGCGCATGTTCTCTCGAAATGTGTTTGTCATTCTTGTTTGGTGTGGGTTCACAGTGTGGCGCATATTTGTAACAGTGTTAAAGTTGTTTTTACGGCCACCCTCAGTGTGACCTGTATGGTGTTGACCAAGTATGCTTTGCATTCACTTGTGTGTGTGAAAAGCCGTAGATATTATGTGATTGGGCCGGCACGCAAAGGCAGTGCCTTTAAGGTTTATTGGCGCTCTATACTTCTCCCTACGTCCGTGTACCACTCCGTACAGCGGAGTTTTAAAAAGTCATACATTTTACTTTTTGAAACATCTCTAGAAAATAGTTATTCTCAGGTTTCTCTTTGTTTACATCAGTGACGTGCGGTGAGGTTGATGGCTGGTGAGGCACTGACTTCATCACAGTCAGATTTACAAACATATGAACCCTAAAGAGTATCTTATTCACCATTTGATTGGCAGCAGTTAACGGGTTATGTTTAAAAGCTCATACCAGCATTCTTCCCTGCTTGGCACTCAGCATCAAGGGTTGGAATTGGGGGTTAAATCACCAAAAATGATTCCCAGGCGCGGCGCCGCTGCTGCCCACTGCTCCCCTCACCTCCCAGGGGGTGATCAAGGGGATGGGTCAAATGCAGAGGACAAATTTCATTACACCTAGTGTGTGTGTGACAATCATTGGTACTTTAACTTAACTTTAACTTTACACATACAAACTGTAGCACACAAAAAAGCACATTTAATAAAAAAAACGTTATTATGGTCTTACCTTTACTTATAAATTAAGTCCATGCGCCGCAACTAAAGCCCTCACTTAAACTTTCCACGTGCAAGATTGAATCTATTTAAAAAAGTGTAACCGAGGGTTTATAAATGTCGCCTATACTGTATGAAACTACAAAATAACAAACACGGAGGCTCCAGTTTACACGAGGACCACTTTATTTACCTTCTATCAAAAAACCCCGCAACGTGACATCACTTCCGCTCTTAGCGCCTTCAAAATAAGAGCTCAAGGCATATACTGTATAACAGCGCATAACAGGAACTTAACATCACAAAGAGGAAAGCCCATGAAAATAGGTTACAAAAGTTATTTAATAAGAAGCCAAAAAGTGCAAAAACAATAATGTTCGTGTTGGAGGAGTTGTGAATTAGGTACACCTGCAGTCTGCAGGTGTATCTAATGTTGTGTCCCTGCAGTCATTCACAACTCCTCCAACACCAACATTATTGTTTTTGGCATCTTATGAAATAATTATTTTAAATAGATTCAATCTTGCACGTGGAAAGTTTAAGTGTGGGCTTTAGTTGATATAACAATTCTACGGCGGGGGGTGCAGGAGGCGAGCCTCAGCCAGTGCATCTTTTGCAGCCGTTTTATGATCGCTCAGCACAAGAAATACTTTACACACATACAGTTGTTGACAAAATACACTGTACATTATATACCTCAGCTAACTAAACGATGGAAATGTATAATATAGTTCATATAGCAATACGGTCTCACTGCACAGCAGGCCAGCAGTTAGCCGAGTCATTGCGCAATCCATGTTGAGGCACTGAGTGACGTGCCTCAACTGGCTGCTGTTCACCGCACCGTCTCTTCTCAGTATTTGAACGGCAAATGTGAAAATTCAGCGATTTTGAATAAAAAATAATCTAAAACTGGTGAAGTTAAATGGAAAATAACTTTATAGTATAATCACTGGATACATATAACAATTTAATTTTTTTTTTTTTCTTTTTACATTTTTTTTCTTTCCATTTTTCCTCTAGTGACTGCACGTCACTGGTTTACATGTTCCCACTTTGCACTATTTTCTTACACTTTATTAAGCATTTCTTACATATTCCTTATTTTTGCACCTTTGTTTTAACAGCTCATTTGTTAAGTGTTTAATGTGATTTTAATATTGTTTACTTTTTTTAACAGCTTATTTGTTAAGTGTTTAATGTGATTTTAATATTGTGTTTACTTTTTTTAACAGCTTATTTGTTAAGTGTTTAATGTGATTTTAATATTGTGTTTACTTTTTTTAACAGCTTATTTGTTAAGTGTTTAATGTGATTTTAATATTGTGTTTACTTTTTTTAACAGCTTATTTGTTAAGTGTTTAATGTGATTTTAATATTGTGTTTACTTTTTTTAACAGCTTATTTGTTAAGTGTTTAATGTGATTTTAATATTGTGTTTACTTTTTTTAACATCTTATTTGTTAAGTGTTTAATGTGATTTTAATATTGTGTTTACTTTTTTTAACAGCTTATTTGTTAAGTGTTTAATGTGATTTTAATATTGTGTTTACTTTTTTTAACAGCTTATTTGTTAAGTGTTTAATGTGATTTTAATATTGTGTTTACTTTTTTTAACAGCTTATTTGTTAAGTGTTTAATGTGATTTAAATATTGTGTTTACTTTTTTTAACAGCTTATTTGTTAAGTGTTTAATGTGATTTTAATATTGTGTTTACTTTTTTTAACAGCTTATTTGTTAAGTGTTTAATGTGATTTTAATATTGTGTTTACTTTTTTTAACAGCTTATTTGTTAAGTGTTTAATGTGATTTAAATATTGTGTTTACTTTTTTTAACAGCTTATTTGTTAAGTGTTTAATGTGATTTTAATATTGTGTTTACTTTTTTTAACAGCTTATTTGTTAAGTGTTTAATGTGATTTTAATATTGTGTTTACTTTTTTTAACAGCTTATTTGTTAAGTGTTTAATGTGATTTTAATATTGTGTTTACTTTTTTTAACAGCTTATTTGTTAAGTGTTTAATGTGATTTTAATATTGTGTTTACTTTTTTTAACAGCTTATTTGTTAAGTGTTTAATGTGATTTTAATATTGTGTTTACTTTTTTTAACAGCTTATTTGTTAAGTGTTTAATGTGATTTTAATATTGTGTTTACTTTTTTTAACAGCTTATTTGTTAAGTGTTTAATGTGATTTTAATATTGTGTTTACTTTTTTTAACAGCTTATTTGTTAAGTGTTTAATGTGATTTTAATATTGTGTTTACTTTTTTTAACAGCTTATTTGTTAAGTGTTTAATGTGATTTTAATATTGTGTTTACTTTTTTTAACAGCTTATTTGTTAAGTGTTTAATGTGATTTTAATATTGTGTTTACTTTTTTTAACAGCTTATTTGTTAAGTGTTTAATGTGATTTAAATATTGTGTTTACTTTTTTTAACAGCTTATTTGTTAAGTGTTTAATGTGATTTTAATATTGTGTTTACTTTTTTTAACAGCTTATTTGTTAAGTGTTTAATGTGATTTTAATATTGTGTTTACTTTTTTTAACAGCTTATTTGTTAAGTGTTTAATGTGATTTTAATATTGTGTTTACTTTGTTTTCCGTGCTTGTGTTGACATTTCCTTTCTGCCTTTATATCTGAGGGGATTATATAATCTCAGGAAGGTTATGTTCACATTTAGTATTTTTTTTCCTCCTGCTACTTATTTTCCATAGGTCATAAAATAAAAAATAAAAAAATCATTAATTATTGATATCAACGATACAAAACACTGATATCGTGATACGGTTTCAGTAAGAAGCAAGTAACAACTCCAGGCCTTCTCAGTAAAATGACAAAAGGTTGCCACGTTCATAAACATTGAAACATCTGCGTGGATGCTGTGCGTCATGGAAGGCTCCGCCCCCCCCTCCCCCGTGTGATGATGCATATGAATGAATGAATGAATGAATGAATGAATGAATGGCCTTTACACAGGCGGCGACTCCTCCCCGGGAAATCCGTGACTGCACTTTGCGCAAATAGAGCATGACACGCTCCAAGTAGAAGTGATGACTTCCCCCACCAGCCAGGGTGGTGGTGCGTGGTCAGGACTTGCACGGTGACGGACACACCCGAGTACCCACCCCTGAAACCTAGCAGGTCTGAAGGACGGCGGCGAATACGACCTGGAGACGTGTCTCGGTGAACACGTCGACGCTCTGTAAAAGTAGGAGACGTCGTTTTTGGGGGTTTTTTTGTGTCTTTGAGCGTGTTGACGATGGTGCTGTTACCATGGCAACGCAACACCTGTCATCCAAGAGCGACACCGCGCCGTATGTCCACGTCCCAAGGACCCCGGAAGGGTCTCGGTCATAAAAATGTTACAAATAACTTTTTTTTTTTATGGGCCCGCTGCATTGCAAACAGCCCATATTATTATTTTTTATTATTATTCTTGTTGAAGTTAAAGTGCCAATGATTGTCACGCACAAACACCAGGTGTGGCGAAATAATTCTTGATCACCCCCTGGGAGGTGAGGGGAGCAGTGAGCAGCAGCAGTGGCCGCGCCCGAGAATACTTTTTGTTGATTTAACCCCCCAATTCCAACCCTTGATGCTGAGTGCCAAGCAGGGAGGTAATGGCTCCCATTCTTATAGTCTTTGGTATGACTCGGCCGGGGTTTGAACTCACAACCTACCCATCTCAGGGCGGACTGAGTAGTTCCGCATGTTCCTCTTACGTCAACTACGAGACGAACCAGCCAACGAACCCCCAAATATGTTGGCGGAAATTTAAATTGGGAACATTTTGCGTTACCATGGCAACACTATTCTAAACGTTAGCATGCTAACATTAAAGTGCTAACTTTGAAGTGCTGGCTGTCCAGAGTCGGGACCCGGGGTGGACCGCTCGCCTGTGCATCGGTTGGGGACATCTCTGCGCTGCTGACCTGTCTCCACTCGGGATGGTCTCCTGCTGGCCCCACTAGGGAATGGACTCTCACACTATCATGTTAGATCCACTATGGACTGGACTCTCACTATTATGTTAGATCCACTATGGACTGGACTCACACTATTATGTTAGATCCACTATGGACTGGACTCTCACTATTATATTAGATCCACTATGGACTGGACTCTCACTATTATGTTAGATCCACTATGGACTGGACTCTCACACTATCATGTTAGATCCACTATGGACTGGACTCTCACACTATTATGTTAGATCCACTATGGACTGGACTCTCACTATTATGTTAGATCCACTATGGACTGGACTCTCACTATTATGTTAGATCCACTATGGACTGGACTCTCACACTATTATGTTAGATCCACTATGGACTGGACTCTCACAATATTATGTTAGATCCACTATGGACTGGACTCTCACACTATTATGTTAGATCCACTATGGACTGGACTCTCACACTATTATGTTAGATCCACTATGGACTGGACTCTCACTATTATGTTAGATCCACTATGGACTGGACTCTCACTATTATGTTAGATCCACTATGGACTGGACTCTCACACTATCATGTTAGATCCACTATGGACTGGACTCTCACACTATTATGTTAGATCCACTATGGACTGGACTCTCACTATTATGTTAGATCCACTATGGACTGGACTCTCACTATTATGTTAGATCCACTATGGACTGGACTCTCACACTATTATGTTAGATCCACTATGGACTGGACTCTCACACTATTATGTTAGATCCACTATGGACTGGACTCTCACAATATTATGTTAGATCCACTATGGACTGGACTCTCACACTATTATGTTAGATCCACTATGGACTGGACTCTCACTATTATGTTAGATCCACTATGGACTGGACTCTCACTATTATGTTAGATCCACTATGGACTGGACTCTCACACTATTATGTTAGATCCACTATGGACTGGACTCTCACTATTATGTTAGATCCACTATGGACTGGACTCTCACTATTATGTTAGATCCACTATGGACTGGACTCTCACACTATTATGTTAGATCCACTATGGACTGGACTCTCACACTATTATGTTAGATCCACTATGGACTGGACTCTCACACTATTATGTTAGATCCACTATGGACTGGACTCTCACTATTATGTTAGATCCACTATGGACTGGACTCTCACTATTATGTTAGATCCACTATGGACTGGACTCTCACACTATTATGTTAGATCCACTATGGACTGGACTCTCACTATTATGTTAGATCCACTATGGACTGGACTCTCACTATTATGTTAGATCCACTATGGACTGGACTCTCACACTATTATGTTAGATCCACTATGGACTGGACTCTCACACTATTATGTTAGATCCACTATGGACTGGACTCTCACACTATTATGTTAGATCCACTATGGACTGGACTCTCACTATTATGTTAGATCCACTATGGACTGGACTCTCACTATTATGTTAGATCCACTATGGACTGGACTCTCACACTATTATGTTAGATCCTCTATGGACTGGACTCTCACTATTATATTAGATCCACTATGGACTGGACTCTCACACTATTATGTTAGATCCACTATGGACTGGACTCTCACACTATTATGTTAGATCCACTATGGACTGGACTCTCACACTATTATGTTAGATCCACTATGGACTGGACTCTCACTATTATGTTAGATGCACTATGGACTGGACTCTCACTATTATGTTAGATCCACTATGGACTGGACTCTCACTATTATGTTAGATCCACTATGGACTGGACTCTCACACTATTATGTTAGATCCACTATGGACTGGGGTCTCACACTATTATGTTAGATCCACTATGGACTGGACTTTCACTATTATGTTAGATCCACTATGGACTGGACTTTCACTATTATGTTAGATCCACTATGGGCTGGACTCTCAAACTATTATGTTAGATCCACTATGGACTGGACTCTCACACTATTATATTAGATCCACTATGGACTGGACTCTCACACTATTATGTTAGTTCCACTATGGACTGGACTCTCACTATTATGTTAGATCCACTATGGACTGGACTCTCACACTATTATGTTAGATCCACTATGGACTGGGCTCTCACACTATTATGTTAGATCCACTATGGACTGGACTCTCACACTATTATGTTAGATCCACTATGGACTGGACTCTCACACTACCATGTTAGATCCACTATGGACTGGACTCTCACAATATTATGTTAGATCCACTATGGACTGGACTCTCACAATATTATGTTAGATCCACTATGGACTGGACTCACACACTATTATGTTGGATCCACTATGGACTGGACTCTCACTACTATGTTAGATCCACTATGGACTGGACTCTCACACTATTATGTTAGATCCACTATGGACTGGACTCTCACTATTATGTTAGATCGACTATGGACTGGACTCTCACACTATTATGTTAGATCCACTATGGACTGGACTCTCACACTATTATGTTAGACCCACTCGACGTCCATTGCATCCGGTCTCCCCTACAGGGGGTGGGGGGTGGGGGTGGTCACCCACATCTGCGGTCCTCTCCAAGGTTTCTCATAGTCATTCACATTGTCATCCCACTGGGTTGTGAGTTTTTCCTTGCCCTGATGTGGGATCTGAGCCGAGGATGTCGTTGTGGCTTGTGCAGCCCTTTGAGACACTCGTGATTTAGGTTTATATAAATAAACATTGAATGATTGATTGATTGATTGATTGATAACTTTTTTTGGCTAAATGTACTCTTTTTTTTCTCTTAATTTCCCCAGCCATACACCTTAGAGTCATATAACTTGGTACACTATGTTGCCAAAAGTATTTGGCCACCTGCCTTGACTCACATATGAACTTGAAGTGCCATCCCATTCCTAACCCATAGGGTTCAATATGATGTGGGTCCACCTTTTGCAGCTATTACAGCTTCAACTCTTTTGGGAAGGCTGTCCACAAGGTTGCAGAGTGTGTTTATTGGAATTTTCGACCATTCTTCCAAAAGCGCATTGGTGAGGTCACACACTGATGTTGGTGGAGAAGGCCTGGCGCTCAGTCTCCGTTCCAATTCATCCCAAAGGTGTTCTATCGGGTTCAGGTCAGGACTCTGTGCAGGCCAGTCAAGTTCATCCACACCAGACCCTATATTTTTCTCACACACACACTACTGAAACACTCTTATACACACTACAGAAACACTCTTATACACACTACTGAATTGCTCTCACATAAACAACTGAAATGTTTTTCTCTCACACACACTACTGAAACACTCTTATACACACCACGGAAACACTCTTATACACACTACTGAAATGCTCTCACATAAACAACTGAAATGTTTTTCTACATAAACAACTGCATTTTTTTTTCTCACACACACTACTGAAACACTCTTACACACTACTGAAACACTCTTATACATACTACTGAAACTCTCTTATACATACTACTGAAACACTCGACCATTCTTCCAAAAGTACATTGGTGAGGTCACACACTGATGTTGGTGGAGAAGGTCTGGCTTTCAGTCTCCGTTCTAATTCATCCCAAAGGTGTTCTATCGGGTTCAGGTCAGGACTCTGTGCAGGCCAGTCAAGTTCATCCACACCAGACCCTAAATATTTAGGGGGCGAAATATTGTATGTTTTGTGTGTTTGCCATAAAAAAACAATATTTTATTTGACAAAAATAAAACAAACAAAAAAACATTAAAACAAATAAAAACGTATAATCAACAGATGGATTTGAAGTTGATCAAGACCAGGGGTCCCCAAACTTTTTGACTCAGGGGCCGCATTGGGTTAAAAAAATGTGTCTGGGGGCCGGGCTGTATGTATATATATATATATATATATATATATATATATATATATATATATATATATATATATGTATAATGTTCCAAACGCAATGATGTCACGTTATCGATGGGAAAATACATTTTAGACAATATGAGAAAGGCTCCAGCACCCCCCGCGACCCCGAAAGGGACAAGCGGTAGAAAATGGATGGATGCTAGGAGACACCGAGAGTAACACGCGGCAGAAAATGGATTAGAAAGGACAGATTTTTAAAAATAATACTAAAAAAATAAAAAGATAGGGTTGTTGTTTGGGTTTTTTTAGACTTCCCACGGGCTGGATTTTGGATGCTGGCGGGCCGTAGTTTGGGGACCCCTGATCTAGACATTTAAGTGTTGAAAGTAAAAAAATTAATAATGGATGACTTATTTTTGACAGTTTTGGATCCTCAAGAATTTTAGTCGGTTTAAATATTTAAAAAACTGCCATTGATCAAAAAAATTTTTTTAAAAATGATTAAAAATAAATTATTATGTTAAGAGTTATCAACCTTTTAAGACTCCGATTATTTCATATTAAATATTCCACTTAAAAAATTGGGTGGTAAATATTGCATATTTTTTGTTTTTGCCATAAAAACAGGTTGCATTTGACAAAAAGGACATCAGACATTTTTTTTGTTTTACTTCACTTCATTGACAGATAGTCCTTAATTTTATTTTGAGATTTAAGCGTTGAATAATATTCTAATTAAAATTAATATAGGCCTTTTTTATATATATATATATATATATATATATGTATGTGTGGGAAAAAAATCACAAGACTATTTCATCTCTACAGGCCTGTTTCATGAGGGGGGGTACCCTCAATCATCAGGAGGAGATGATTGAGGGTACCCCCCCTCATGAAACAGGCCTGTAGAGATGAAATAGTCTTGTGATTTTTTTTCCCACACATACATATATTGCGCTCTACTACGGTATCGAGCACTATTTTTTGGATAACCTTATTAAGACATATATATATATATATATATGTGTGTGTGTGTAGGGATATGTGGCCAGCGCTGCCTGCAGGAGCAAAGGTCACCGCCTCTGTCCATGGTGCTGAGACAGAGCACCATCAGACGGGGGGGCGTGGCAGTGCTGACGGCGAGACACAGCTGGCAGGTGATTAGATTTCACAGGTGGTACGTGTTAATCTAATCATCTGTTGTCTTTCACAGTAAGCGGCCGGGAGCAGGAGGGGAGAGAGGATACGGACGTGGCTGAAAAGTCGCGTCCTTCAGGAGAGAAAACTTTTGTTAAAAACCTATGTTTATTAAAACCTGCACACTTGGCTCCTGTACCGTGTCTGTTAGTGGGACTGCGAGGACGCAACTTCCACAATATGTGTGCGTGTGTATATATATATATGTGTGTGTGTGTGTGTGTATTTATTTATTTATTTATGATTAGGACCAAACTAAACCCTAATGTTGAAAAAAAGATATATGTATTGGTTTTAAAAATGAAAACTATGAAAGTGTCCCCCGCATGATTAGATTTTTCAATGTGTGGCCCTTAGTGGGAAAAAATGGACACGCCTGATTTAGTGCTGACAACTACGGAAGCCAAGTTAAAAATGTTTTTGAAGCAATTGAAGCAAAAGTGGAGTGCATACTTGACTAAAAGGTTAAAAAGATATTTAATTAAATTGCTTTACATGTAATCAATAAAATGTCGTCAAATTAACACTCTTAAATCTGCAGTTGGGACCCCTAATTAATCACCTTTGGAGGCCAAAATGGAGTACATACAGTAAAAACATCCATCCATCCATCCATTTTCTACCGCTTGTCCCTTTTAGGGTCGCGGGGGGTGCTGGAGCCTATCTCAGCTGCATTCGGGCAGAAGGCGGGGTACACCCTGGACAAGTCGCCACCTCATCGCAGGCTAATAATAGCATGTATTTGCTGATGATGTGCTAAAAACCGTTACTCAAGTGAATAATTTTTTGGCATAAGTATAAACAATTAAGTATAAAATGAATAAAGTTGACTAAGATGTTGAGTAGTTCAATATGTTTAGGTATATTTGGAGTGAAGTGAATTATATTTATATAGCGCTTTTTCTCTAGTGACTCAAAGCGCTTTACATAGTGAAACCCAATATCTAAGTTACATTTAAAGCAGTGTGGGTGGCACTGGGGGCAGGTGGGTGAAGTGTCTTGCCCAAGGACACAACGGCAGTGACTAGGATGGTGGGTGCGGAGATCGAACCTGGAACCCTCAAGTTGCTGGCACGGCCACTCTACCAACCGAGCTATACCGGCCTTATAGCTAATATATATATATATATATATATATATATATATATATATATATATATATATATATATATATATATATATATATATATATGTATGTGTGGGGGAAAAAATCACAAGACTACTTCATCTCTACAGGCCTGTTTCATGAGGGGTTCCCTCAATCATCAGGAGAAAAAAAAAATTAAAAAAAATTAAAAAAAATAAAATAAATAAAATAAAATAAAAAAAATCTCCTGATGATTGAGGGAACCCCTCATGAAACAGGCCTGTAGAGATGAAGTAGTCTTGTGATTTTTTTTTCACATATACATATATTGCGCTCTACTACGGTATCGAGCACTATTTTTTGGATAACCTTATCAAGACATATATATATATATATATATATATATATATATATATATATATATATATATATATATATATATATATATTATATTATAAAAAAATATAATATAATAAATTATATTATAATTTTGTAATATTATTATAAAAATATAATATTTGTTATTATATTATAACAAATAGTATAATTTGTTATAATATAATTATAACAAATTACAACAAATTTGTTATAATTTGTTGACAAATCCCGTTGAGTTGCGGGAAAAAGCATTAAAAGTCTATTTTGAGTTACAACAAAGCAAATGGCTTTGACTCAGTGAAATGGCTCAATGAAAATGCTATTTTTTTTTTTTAATGTGTTTACGTTTATGGGCGTCTAAATTCCGGAAGGCAAAAAGGACTAAAAATGTCTGATTTGCCGAGCAGACGGGTTTATTCAATATCAATATCAACTACGGAAGTTGTCCCACAATAAACACAAATATTATAATAATATTATTGAAAAAAAATAATTAAATTTTGATATTGGACTAAATCTGATCAAATGTGCATCATTGGTGCTCATCTAGATTGAATTCATATTTTACCAACAGTCTGCAGGCATGCTGTAAATCAGCAATTGATTATTAATATTAATAATTTGCTATGTCTCACGTTGTTTGTTGAGGTCTTGTTGCAACAGTCTGATTTTTAAAAAATAACAAAAATAAAAGTATGTCTGCATAAGTAACCATCCAGGCCTCAGTCCACTGCTGGTGCACTACCCATGTTGTCCACCAGAGGGCCTCATGTGCAATGTGTTGATTGGGAAAGCAGCGTGTTGATTATTTGTCATATCAGCTGAGGAGTAAAAAAAAAAAAAAAAAAAAGTCCAACCTGACCTGAAGTTGCGTCACGATGACATTCGCCATAAAGCACCGTGACGTCATCATCCGTGGCGAAACGCCGCCATGTTGCTTCACAAGGCCGTAAAGTTATACAAGCAGCGCCTCTGCCAAGTCGCACTTATGAGCTTTCTCTGCTCGTGCGTTTATTGGATATAAAACATTCGGCGATCCCTTAAAGTGTGTGCAGATGCCGAAAAGGAATAATATCCGCACGCACAGATAGATGACAGATGTTGAGTGAGGAAAGGTCAGCGAGTGCGGCGTCGTCGTCTGCTCGCTCTGCATTGTTCACACGGCAGCATCAATCACACACATTTCCTCTGGAATGAAAACTATGCCCGGACTCTACACGCTATTTTTTTTTATTATTTCCCTTACACACACTCTCACGCCATCGCACCCTCGTCTGCACTCGCTACAAAAACTTTATTGAAAAATGTGTACAAACAGAAAAAAGGCCATGCTTTTATTGTGCTGTTCCACTCCAGTCCTGCAGATGGCGATAATGGTAAATGGGTAGAAGTCGCTGTCTTGCGGTTCTACGAATACGCACGTCAAAGTAGCCAAGCGTGCAGAGTTGTACAACACATTTCATGTTTTTCAACACACCCCGTTAGGGACATTATTCAGAATTACCTCTTACACACACTACTGAAATGCTCTCACATAAATAACTGAAATGTTTTTCTCTCACACACACTACTGAAACACTCTTTTACACAGTACTGAAACACTCTTATATAAACTACTGAAATGCTCTGACATAAACAACTGAAATATTTTTATCACACACACACTACTGAAACATTCTTATACACACTACTGTAACACTCTTATACACACTACTGTAACACTCTTATACACACTACTGTAACACTCTTATACACACTACTGAAATGCTCTCACATAAACAACTGAAATATTTTTCTCACACACGCACTACTGAAACACTCTTATACACACTACTGTAACACTCTTATACACTACTGAAATGCTCTCACATAAACAACTGAAATGTTTTCTCTCACGCACACTACTGACCTACTCAGTGGCCTAGTGGTTAGAGTGTCCGCCCTGAGATCGGTAGGTTGTGAGTTCAAACCCCGGCCGAGTCATACCAAAGACTATACAAATGGGACCCATTACCTCCCTGCTTGGCACTCAGCATCAAGGGTTGGAATTGGGGGTTAAATCACCAAAATGATTCCCGGGCGCGGCCACCGCTGCTGCCCACTGCTCCCCTCACCTCCCAGGGGGTGATCAAGGGTGATGGGTCAAATGCAGAGAATAATCTCGTTACTTTAACTTTAACTTTACTGAAACACTCTTATACACACTACTGAAATGCTGTCATATAAACAACTGAAATATTTTTCTCACACACTCACTACTGAAACACTCTTATACATACATACATACTACTGAAATGCACTCACATAAACAACTGAAATGTTTTTCTCTCACTTACACACTACTGAAACACTCTTACACACACTACTGAAACACTCTTGTACACATTACTGAAATGCTCTCACATAAACAACTGAAATGTTTTTCTCTCGCACACTACTGAAACAAAAAAATACTGTACTATTAATACTATACTCGTGTACTATTACTCATTTACTACCAACTGCTCTATTACTAATATACAATTGTAATATTACTACTACACTATGGTACTATTACTATACTATTACTATTATATTACTGCACTATTACGCTGAACTATTACCATTGTACTATTATTGCACCATTAGTGTCATGTCACTACTACACTACTGTACTATTGCCATTATTACTATATTACTGCACTATTACAACTATAATACTACTACTTTAATGTATTATTACTTCACTATTACTACTACACCACTGTTCTAATACTGTGCTATTAATACTATGCTACTGTATTATTACTGCTCTATTACTACAATAAAACGGTACTATTACTACTAAACGACTGTACTATTACTACTACTACACTATTACTGCACTGTTGTACTGAACTATTACTATTATATTACTGCACTATTACTACCATACTACTGTACTATTAATACTATACTACTGTACTATTACTCCTTTACTGCCTTGCTGTTACAATAAAACTGTACTATTAGTACTATACTTCTGTCCTATTACTGCACTATTATACTAAACTTTTACTACTGTACTACAATGTACCATTACTGTACTATTACTACTACACAGCTGTACTATTTAAGTTACTACTATATTACTGAACCACTGTTACTACTATAATACTGTGCTATTACTACTATACTACTGCACTATTACTACTACGCTACTCTGCTGGTGCTAATATACTGCTGTACTATTCCTACTTGACTGTATTATTACTTCACTACTACTACCATACCACTCTTCTATTACTCTGCTAGTACTACTCTACTACTGTACTATTACTACTGAAATGCTCTCACATAAACAACTGAAATGTTTTTCTCTCACACACACTACTGAAACACTCTTATACACACTACTGAAACACTCTTATACACACTACTGAAATGCTGTCACATAAACAACTGAAATATTTTTCTCACACACACACTACTGAAACACTTATAGACACTACTGAAATGCTCTCACATAAACAACTGATATGTTTTTCTCTCACACGCACACTACTGAAACACTCTTATACGCACTACTGAAACACTCTTATACACACTACTGAAATGCTCTCACATAAACAACTGAAATCTTTTTCTCTCACTTACACACTAATAATAATAATAATAATAATAATAATAATAATAATAATGCATTAGATTTATATAGCGCTTTTCTAGACACTCAAAGCACTTCACAGAGAAGTGAGAACCTCATTCACCGTTGTGAGCGGCACCGGGGGAAAGAGTGAAGTGTTCTGCCCAAGGACACAACGGCAGCGATTTGGATGGTAAGAGGCGGGGAGCGAACCTGCAACCCTCAGGTTTCTGGCACGGCCGCTCTACCCACTACGCCATGCCGCCCCCCATCTTTTTCTCTCACAGACACTACTGAAATGTGTGAGAGAAAAACATTTCAGTTGTTTATGTGAGAGCATTTCAGTAGTGTGTATACGAGGTCATTCTGAATAATGTCCCTAACGTACCACCTGTGAAATCTAATCACCTGTCAGCTGTGTCTCGCCGTCAGCACATGCCCCCGCCCCTACCCGATGGTGCTCGTCCTCAGCACCATGGACAGCGGCGGTGACCTTTGCTCCTGCAAGCGCACTGGCTACATCTCCCTCCACACTCGTATAAGTGCTTTTCTGCCTTGAAGGTACTCAAAGTGCTTTGACACTATTTCCACATTCACCCATTCATACACTCATTCACACACTGATGGCGGGAGCTGCCATGCAAGACCCTAAGCACAACCCGCAAGGGTGAAGTGTCTTGCTCAAGGACACAACGGCCGTGACGAGGTTGGTAGAAGGTGGGAATCGGACCAGGAACCCTCTCCCAACTGTGCCACGCCGTCACCAATAATGAACATATTCATTCATAGAAATGTCATACTTTACGTAGTTTGTCGAAAATAATCCAAACACAGTGGTTGTCAAACTTGGCTTGGCTCTCCAAGTACCACCATAGTGACCAACATTAAAATACAGTAGCGTAGTAGGCCTAAGTTGTAAGAATAATTGTATCTAAGTTATCACAAAACTTTGTGTTGCATTGAGTTCCCGGCGAGAGGACAAAAGCTGTCTTTGAACCTACCAAGAAGAAGGCTTGTAAAACTCCACTGTGTAGGATGGGAAGCAACATGAAGGTGTTCTGTTTCTTTCATGTATTGTAATCAACAGAAATATATTGTCTTGACCCAAGAACTACACAAGCGAAGAGGAAGCAGGACCACACTCCCCTCCAGGCACCATTTCTTTGAAATGTTTTACGACCTCTTCTTTGAACTGTTCTGTAACCCAAGGCGATGGCTGTTTATGACCCACGTCCCTTAGAAACAGCTGTTGCCATGTAATCGGGGAAAGTCCAAATAAAAGAGGTGGCGTACAATCTTTTACCAGCGCGTGTTGAGACACTGTACAAGGGTACAGTGTCCAGGCGTCTCTCCTCAATTTGAGCCAAATTTAATTCTGTCTCTGTTTAATTCTCTGCTTCTTGTCTTGTTTAATAGATGTCATCAGTGTTTGAACCTGACATAAGTATTCATAAAAAACAAGGCATAGGTTTCATTTAACAAGTAAATTTAATAATGTTGGCCACTGTAACATCACACACAGTTTGAACAGTAACACTGTGTTTGAATAAGGGAAAATAGAATTAAAGGCATATAATTATGTAATTATTTTGAGTACCACTAACTTACTTGCTCATAACACACTGGCCAGGGCTGCTTTTTTGTTTCTAATAACACAACTGCAGAGAGTACTCGTCGTCTATTAGGAGGAGGCAATATTTTTCATAAGTACTTTTAGATCAGTAGTGTCATTTTCAGCACGAAGTTCATTTAAAAAAATACTATTACACAAAAATGATTTAAAAAAGTGGAATAAAAGCGTGAACATGTGTGATGTAATGAGAAAATGTTGCAATATTGACACTAATAGCACAAAGCTGCCATGGAGGCAGTTTTTTTTTTTTTTACTTTAAAACTGCATGTCATTGTTAAAAATAAATTTAAAACTTTTATTCGACAGATAGATATGAAGTTGATTGATAGATTCAAGCATTGAAAGTAAAAATAATATTTATTTAAACATGGATTATTTTTAACACTTTAATCCCTTTTTAATCCCCGAGAATTTTCATCTGATTTTTTACTTTAAAGCTGACAAAATAATAATGAATCAAAAGCAATGTTGTTGTGAAGTATTGATATGTTTAAGGCTCTAATTACTGCACTTTGAAAACAATTTTGGGTGAAATTTTGCATATTTTGTAGGGGTGCACAAAAACATGGATTCACATCCGACTCGCGATTCCTAATCATTCCAAATATAAATAATTTTCAGAAATCTATTAAATATATATATTTTTTAAATTAATTTATTTATTTTTATTATTTAAAAAAATAAGAATCACATTTAAAAAGAAATTTTAGGCTTTATCCATTCAACCAGAAGGAGCTTTTCTAACCTGTAACCTGTTTTGAAAAAGTTTTATTGTAGTTATTATACCAAAGAAAGAAAATGTAAAAAAAAAACCTCCATTAAAATCCTTAATACATATATATTTTTAAATACAGTAATCTCTTTTTTATAGCTGTTAATTGGTTTTGGGCCTGAGTGTGCTAAAATAATTTCCACAGTTATAAGTCATACAAATAATATTTGTATTACTTGACCATAAAATAACTGTTTTTAAATATTTTTATAACAAACAATTAGTGATACCTAATTTAAATATAACACAAATACATTTATAAATTATACAATTTACATTGTAAATATTGAAATATTTTTAAATAAAAGAAAATGTAAAAAAAACTCTATTAAAATCCTTAATAAATATATTTTTTTAAATACAGTAATTTCTTGTTTATAGCTGTTAATTGGTTTTGGGCCTGAGTGTGCTAAAATAATTTCCACAGTTATAAGTCATACAAATAATATTTGCATTACTTGACCATAAAATAACTGGTTTTTTTTAAAATATTTTTATAACAAACAATGAGTGATACCTAATTTAAATATAACACAAATACATTTATAAATTATACAATTTACATTGTAAATACTGAAATATTTTTAAATAAAAGAAATTTAAAAAAAACTCCATTAAAATCCTTAATAAATAAAAACATTTAAATACAGTAATCTCTTGTTTATAGCTGTTAATTGGTTTTGGGCCTGAGTGTGCTAAAATAATTTCCACAGTTATAAGTCATACAAATAATATTTGTATTACTTGACCATAAAATAACTGTTTTTTAAATATTTTTTTAACAAACAATGAGTGATACCTAATTTAAATATAACACAAATACATTTATAAATTATACAATTTACATTGTAAATACTGAAATATTTTTAAATAAAAGAAAATGTAATAAAAAAAAAAAACTCTATTAAAATCCTTAATAAATATATTTTCTAAAAAGAGTAATCTCTTGTTTATAGCTGTTAATTGATTTTGGGCCTGACTGTGCTAAAATAATTTCCACAGTTATAAGTCATACAAATAATATTTGCATTACTTGACCATAAAATAACTGTTTTTTTTAAATATTTTTATAACAAACAATGAGTGATACCTAATTTAAATATAACACAAATACATTTACAAATTATACAATTTACATTGTAAATACTGAAATATTTTTAAATAAAAGAAAATGTAAAAAAAAAACTATTAAAATCCTTAATAAATATATTTTTTAAAAAGAGTAATCTCTTGTTTGTAGCTGTTAATTGATTTTGGGCCTGACTGTGCTAAAATAATTTCCACAGTTATAAGTCATACAAATAATATTTGTATTACTTGACCATAAAATAACTGTTTTTTAAATATTTTTTTAACAAACAATGAGTGATACCTAATTTAAATATAACACAAATACATTTATAAATTATACAATTTACATTGTAAATACTGAAATATTTTTAAATAAAAGAAAATGTAATAAAAAAAAAAACTCTATTAAAATCTTTAATAAATATATTTTTAAAAAAGAGTAATCTCTTGTTTATAGCTGTTAATTGATTTTGGGCCTGACTGTGCTAAAATAATTTCCACAGTTATAAGTCATACAAATAATATTTGCATTACTTGACCATAAAATAACTGTTTTTTAAAAAATATTTTTATAACAAACAATGAGTGATACCTAATTTAAATATAACACAAATACATTTATAAATTATACAATTTACATTGTAAATACTGAAATATTTTTAAATAAAAGAAAATGTAAAAGAAAAACTCTATTAAAATCCTTAATAAATATATTTTTTAAAAAGAGTAATCTCTTGTTTATAGCTGTAAATTGATTTTGGGCCTGACTGTGCTAAAATAATTTCCACAGTTATAAGTCATACAAATAATATTTGTATTACTTGACCATAAAATAACTGTTTTTTAAATATTTTTTTTTAACAAACAATGAGTGATACCTAATTTAAATATAACACAAATACATTTATAAATTATACAATTTACATTGTAAATACTGAAATATTTTTAAATAAAAGAAAATGTAAAAAAAACCTCTATTAAAATCCTTAATAAATATGTTTTTTTAAATACAGTAATCTCTTTTTTTATAGCTGTTAATTGGTTTTGGGCCTGAGTGTGCTAAAATAATTTCCACAGTTATAAGTCATACAAATAATATTTGTATTACTTGACCATAAAATAACTGTTTTTAAATATTTTTATAACAAACAATGAGTGATACCTAATTTAAATATAACACAAATACATTTATAAATTATACAATTTACATTGTAAATACTGAAATATTTTTTTAAAAACTCCATTAAAATCCTTAATAAATAAAAACATTTAAATACAGTAATCTCTTGTTTATAGCTGTTGATTGGTTTTGGGCCTGAGTGTGCTAAAATAATTTCCACAGTTATAAGTCATACAAATAATATTTGCATTACTTGACCATAAAATAACTGTTTTTAAAAAAAATATTTTTATAACAAACAATGAGTGATACCTAATTTAAATATAACACAAATACATTTATAAATTATACAATTTACATTGTAAATACTGAAATATTTTTAAATAAAAGAAAATGTAAAAAAACAACTATTAAAATCCTTAATAAATATATTTAAAAAAAAGAGTAATCTCTTGTTTATAGCTGTTAATTGGTTTTGGGCCTGAGTGTGCTAAAATAATTTCCACAGTTATAAGTCATACAAATAATATTTGTATTACTTGACCATAAAATAACTGTTTTTTAAATATTTTTTTAACAAACAATGAGTGATACCTAATTTAAATATAACACAAATACATTTATAAATTATACAATTTACATTGTAAATACTGAAATATTTTTAAATAAAAGAAAATGTAAAAAAAAACTCTATTAAAATCCTTAATAAATATATTTTTTAAAAAGAGTAATCTCTTGTTTATAGCTGTTAATTGGTTTTGGGCCTGACTGTGCTAAAATAATTTCCACAGTTATAAGTCATACAAATAATATGTGTATTACGTTTGTACTTGACCATAAAATAACTGTTTTAAATTTTTTTTATAACAAACAATTAGTGATACCTAATTAAAATATAACACAAATACATTTATAAATTATACAATTTACATTGTAAATACTGAAGTATTTTTAAACCTACGCTGGCTTCATCCAATATAGTAATGCTGCCTCAGCCAATCAGTGAACACGATACTGAACAGCACGCTCTGATTGGTTAGGTATCATCTAGCCAATACTACTGTAATATTGTCTTTTTTTTTTTACTTAATTTACACATTTTTCTACTTTTAAAAACTGCAAACTGCAAACTTTGACTGTGTTATATAATATTATTACAACCTGGGTGTGGAAGTTGCCCCCCCGTGGGTTCCCCCGATCACGACAGATCCTCTTGCGAGCCCGGTAGTCAGGTTTGACAATTGTTTTTATTCGTGCACACTCCACAACAGCACACTCCTCGGCGACTTTTCAGTCCTTCGTTTGAGTCTTTTCTCTCGGCGTGTCTTTTCTCTCTCGCTCCAACTCCCCATAACTTGTCTCGTCCAGGCTGCTGCTAATGAAGGCGACAGGTGATTAGATCATACTTGCCAACCCTCCCGAATTTTCCGGGAGACTCCCGAAATTCAGCGCATCACCCGAAAACCTCCCGGGACAAATGTTCTCCCGAAAATCTCCCGATCTTCAGCCGGAGCTGGAGGCCACGCCCCCTCCAGCTCTATGCGGACCTGAGTGAGGACAGCCTTTTTTCACAACGGGAGGACAACAAGGTGACAAGAACTAAATCATCCAGACTAGAGATAAATTGTATTATTATGTTTATCTTACCTAAAAATACATATATTTATTAATTTAAAAAAAATAAAAAATTTTACTATATTTTGCTAAAAACCTCAAAATTAATTGTATTTTTATTTGTATTTTTTCTGACTCCTTATTACATCCAGCCATAGTATTATACATTAAAATAAACATATTTGAAATAATTAATTTTAAATGATCATAATAATTCATTTAAAATGACCATATTTAATTATTAAAATAATTGCTTGTTTATCAACAACTTTTGCATTTTATTCATTACATTTTGAAGCTCTCAGAAGCCAAGTTATTATATATTCATGTTATATTTATGCAAGTTTGAAGTATCAATTATCTAAACACAGTTTTGTTTGCATATTTTCAGGATGTAGATAATATATATATATATATATATATATATATATATATATATATATATATATATATATATATATATATATATATATATATATATATATGTATCAAATACTTGACTTGGTGAATTGTAGCTGTCAATATACTCCTACCCTTTTAACCACGCCCCCAACCACACCTCGCCCCACCCCCGACCACGCCTCCCACCCCCCACCTCCCGAAATCGGAGGTCTCAAGGTTGGCAAGTATGGATTAGATAACAAGGCCCAGCCCGGGCAATCTACTCACCTGCCGCTGTCTTCGAGGCCGGCCCTTGCACGCCCCGCTCCGCGGCAGGCCCGCAGGCCACACCCCCCTCCACACTGACAAAATGTATTTACATTTTTTTGGACATTGCTTGTTTTGTGTAGCTGTCGGCTAAAAATGAATTTCAGGTATTATTGTGTTGCAGTGTACAACACACCTGTTAGGTATTGTATTAAACATAATAACACACTTTGAAGTTAAAACACATCATGTCATTAATTAAAATAAAACCTCAAGTCATTTCTGCTGTGCTTGTGAGAAGTGATGAGTGGAGAATGTAATCCGATTACTCCGAGCATCACTAATCCAGCTGCAGGTGATGCAAGCACTTTCATCGTTGAACTGAGCACATCCATAAACACACACTTGATGTCCGACATGCAGGACACGCTGCTGCTGGGCCTGGAGGGCATCAAGAAGACCATCCTGCACGGAGGAACTGGAGACGTGCCCAAGTTCATCACCGGAGCAAAGGTGAGACGTCTTCTTCACACCCAAAATATTACTGCACCAATTCATATCTTCTGGATGACGTCAAGGTCCGTTTGAAGTTGCAAATGTTGAGTTACTAACGTCTTAAGATCTCTATTTTGAAGTGGAGGCATGGAAAAGTCTGGAATAAGTTTGAAAATAAATGCAAGTTCAGGCAAAGAAAAAACAGTTTAAATAATAACGCAAGATAACTTTGTGGGGCCTAGAATCGACAGGAAAAACTGCAACTCACACTTGCAGCCAGCAGAGGGCGACACTAGTTGTCAAGTACACAATATTTAAGATGCAGCTTTGAGCCTATCAGAGGTCTCTAACTGCATCACGTGTTCAGTTACTAGATGCAGAATCATTTATCATTGTTTATAATTCTGATTATTAAACTATGTCATCAACTCAACTGTAGCACAGAACATTCCACCCACAAACTAATATACTTTTACTACTGTACTATTATGGATCTATTACTACTACACTATACTGCTGTACTAGTACTACTATATTGTATTATTACTTCACTTTTACTGTGCTTTTAATACTATACTACTCTACTATTACTACTTTACTATTGTACTATTACTACAATATTTATTCTAAACTACTGTGCTATTACTGCACTATTATACTGTACTATTACTACACTATTACTTCTATACTACTGTACTATTATGGACCTATTACTACTACACTATACTGCTGTACTAGTACTACTATACTCTTTTATTACTTCACTTTTACTGTGCTATTAATACTATACTACTGTACTATTACTACTTTACTATCATACTATTAGTATTACACTACTGTGCTATTACTGCACTATTATACTGTACTATTAATGCACTATTATATTGTACTATTACTACACTATTACTTCTATACTACTGTACTATTATGGACCTATTACTACTACACTACACTGCTGTCCTAGTATTACTATACTGTATTATCACTTCACTTTTACTGTGCTATTAATACTATACTAGTGTACTATTACTACTTTACTATCATAATATTACTACTACACTACTGTACTATTACTACACTATTACTTCTATACTACTGTGCTATTACTGCACTATGAAACTGTACTATTACTACTACACTATTGTACTATTTATACTACACTTAGTGTACTATTACGACTACACTATCAATACTATACTACTGTACTCGTACTACTATACTGTATTATTACTTCACCTTTACTGTGCTATTAATACTATATTACTGTACTATTACTTCTATACTACTGTGCTGTTACTACACTCTTATACTGTACTATTACTACTACACTTACTGTACTATCACTACTGTACCATTTATACGACACTACTGTACTATTAAAACTGTACAACTGCATTATTACTATATTGTATATTATTTAATTACTACTATACCATTGTTCTATTACTGTGCTATCAATACTATACTAGTGTACTTTTACTCCTTTACTACCAACTTCTCTATTACTACTATACAATTGTAATATGACTACTACACTATGGTACTATTACTACACTATTACTACTATATTACTGCACTATTACGCTGAACTATTACTATTGTACTATTGCACCATTACTGTAATGTCACTACTACACTGCTGTACTATTGCCATTATTACTATATTACTGAACTATTACAACTATAATACTACTACTTTACTGTATTATTACTTCACTATTACTACTACACCACTGTTCTAATACTGTGCTATTAATACTATACTACTGTATTATTACTGCTCTATTACTACTATAAAACTGTACTATTACTACTAAACTACTGTACTATTACTACTACTACACTATTACTGCACTGTTATACTGAACTATTACTATTATATTACTGACCTATTACTGCACTATACTATTACTACCATACTACTGTACTATTAATGCTATACTACTGTACTATTACTCCTTTACTGCCTTGCTACTACAATACAACTGTACTATTAGTACTATATTCTGTTCTATTACGCACTATTGTACTAAACTTTTACTACTGTACTATAATGCACCATTACTGTACTATTACTACAACAGAATTGTACTATTAAAGTTACTACTATATTACTGAACCACTGTTACTACTATAATACTGGGCAATTACTACTATACTACTGTGCTATTACTACTATACTACTGCGCTATTACTACTATGTTACTCTGCTGGTACTAATACACTGCTGTGCTATTACTACTTGACTGCATTATTACTTCACTATTACTACCATACCACTCTTCTATTACTGTGCTAGTACTACTATACTACTGTACTATTACTACTTGACTGTAGTATTATTTCACTACTACTACCATACCACTCTTCTAGTACTGTGCTACAACTACTATACTACTGTACTATTACTACCTGACTGCATTATTACTTCACTATTACTACCGTACCACTCTTCTATTACTGTGCTAGTACTACTATACTACTGTACTATTACTACTTGACTGTATTATTACTTCACTGCTACTACCATACCACTCTTCTATTACTGTGCTAGTACTACTATACTACTACTACTTGACTGTATTATTACTTCACTACTACTACACCACTCTTCTATTACTGTGCTAGTACTACTATACTACTGTACTATTACTACTTGACTATTATTACTTCACTACTACTACCATACCACTCTTCTATTACTGTGCTAGTACTACTATACTACTATACTATTACTACTTGACTGTATTATTACTTCACTACTACTACACCACTCTTCTATTACTGTGCTATACTACTCTACTACTGTACTATTACTACTTGACTGTATTATTACTTCACTACTACTGCCATACCACTCTTCTACTACTGTGCTAGTACTACTATACTACTGTACTATTACTACTTGACTGTATTATTACTTCACTACTACTACCATACCACTCTTCTATTACTGTGTTAAAGTTAAAGTTAAAGTACCAATGATTGTCACACACACACTAGGTGTGGCAAAATTATTCTCTGCATTTGACCCATCCCCCTTGATCACTCCCTGGGAGGTGAGGGGAGCAGTGAGCAGCAGCGATGGCCACGCCCGGGCATCATTTTTGGTGATTTTAGCCCCAATTCCAACCCTGGATCCTGGATCCTAATCTACGATTTGACTTACTCGAATGGCCTTGACGCTGCAGCAACAGGAGCAGGCTGTTCTGAGAACATCCCCCGAGGACTCCTCAATGATGGACGCTTTTGACCTCCCTCCCTCCTTAACGACACCTGGAGTCGAACTTTTGCGTGCATGCAGAACGGCCCCAGGCCTATGGACACTACATCAACACACCCAAGACAATGGGCATATACATACACACACACACACACACACACACCCCACGCCTTCACCACCGCTTGATTCCCCTTCGGGGTGATGGACGGGCTGGCAGCGCTTTATAGCAGCAGTTGACCTCCCGGGGCCCAACTCCCCCCGCCCCTCTGTTGCGAGTTGTCGTGATTATATGTAACGTGTTTATGTGTGCATGGCATGGAGGTTTTTTTCTGGGGTCACTGCTTGTGTCGGGATTTCTTCAGGTGACGTTCCACTTCCGCACTACGCTGTGCGACGACGAGCGCACTGTTGTGGACGACAGCAAAGCTGTGGGACGCCCCATGGAGATCGTCATCGGCAACATGTTCAAACTGGACGTGTGGGAGACGCTGCTGGCCTCCATGAGGGTCGGAGAGGTGGCCCAGTTCTGGTGTGACACCATCGTGAGTACTACACACAAACTTCATCCAATTTCATTACATCATAGAAATAATCAGGGACGTCCCAGAGCCTTGAGTATTGGCCGATAAGTATACTGATACCATGCGATATCAGCCGGAAACATGCATACTATAATGTTAAAAAATGTTTGATCAAAATTTCTCCCATTGGGTTGAGTTTTTCCGTCGTTGTGGCTTGTGCAGCCCTTTGAGACACTTGTGATTTACGGCTATATAAGTACTTCAGTTCTATACGCTACAGGCGAAAACTTTTACGCCAAAAATGTGAAGGTTTTATTATTCACTTCCTGAGTTTTTAATAGGATTTAAGTACAATTAACGACACTTTCCTTGTTTTAAAAATGGCACGTTGCTAAAAAAAAAAGAAAAAAAAAAGAAAAAGCAACATAACAGCAGGGAAAAACCATGCTGTACTAAAAATGTTTTTTAATTAATTTATTAACCATTATGGCACTTTACTTATTATTATTGTGTATTATTATATAATATATGACACTGATGACATCTATTAAACAAGGCAAGAAGCAAGCAATTACAGAGACAGAATTAAATTTGGCTCAATTGAGGAGAGACGCGTAGACACTGTACCCTTGCAAAGTGTTGTCCCACGCCCCTGACAAAAGATTGTACGCCTCCTCTTTTATTTGGACTTTCCCTGATTACATGGCAACAGCTGTTTCTAAGGGACGGGGGTCGTAAACAGCCATCGCCTTTGATTTAAAACAGTTCAAAGAAAATGTCGTAAAACAGTTTAAAGAAGCGGTGCTTGGAGGGGAGTGTGGTCCTGCTTCCTCTTCGCTTTGTAGATCTCGGGTCAAGACAATATCTTTCTGTTGATTACAATACATGAAAGAAACAGAACACCTTCATGTTGCTTCCCATCCTACACAGTGGAGTTTTACAAGCCTTCTGCTTGGTAGGATTAAAGACAGCTTTTGTCTTCTCGCCGGGAACTCATTGAAACACAAAGTTTTGTGATAACTTAGATACAATTATTCTGACAATATATTTTTCTAATTTCTTTCTGCCAAAATTGAATATATGTTTTTTAAATAATACTTAATGTCCAATATTTTAATACATTTGTGAAATACAATTTAAAATATATCATCAAAATAAATCTATAGTAAAATTATTTATAAATGACAGACACTTATTAAGACCATTTTAAAAAATTATTTGACGATTCATTAATTATATTTTAACCATTTATCTAAAAAATAAAATTAAAAAAAGTCGGTATATTTTATGGTTAAAAAAACAACTGTCAGCTCAGTCGCCAGAATTTTATCATAAAAATAACGTCGGTTCAAACACTGATGACATCTATTAAACAAGACAAGAAGCAAGCAATTAAACAGAGACAGAATTAAATTTGGCTCAATTGAGGAGAGACGCGTAGACACTGTACCCTTGCACAGTGTCGTCCCACTCCCCTGACAAAAGATTGTACGCCTCCTCTTTTATTTGGACTTTCCCTGATTACAAGGCAACAGCTGTTTCTAAGGGACGGGGGTCGTAAACAGCCATCGCCTTTGATTAAAACAGTTCAAAGAAGTGGTGCCTAGAGGGGAGGGTGGTCCTGCTTCCTCTTCGCTTTGTAGATCTCGGGTCAAGACAATATCTTTCTGTTGATTACAGTACATGAAAGAAACAGAACACCTTCATGTTGCTTCTCATCCTACACAGTGGAGTTTTACAAGCCTTCTGCTTGGTAGGATTAAAGACAGCTTTTGTCTGCTCGCCGGGAAACACAAAGTTTTGTGATAACTTTGATACAAATATTCTGACAATATATATATCATTTCTTTCTGCCAAAATTAAATATATATATATTTTAAATAATACTTAATGTCCAATATTTGTAATACATTGTGAAATACAATTTAAAATAAATCATCAAAACAAATTTATAGTAAAATTATTTATGAATGACAGACACCTATTTAAACCATTTTTAAAAAGTATTTGACGATGCATTAATTATATTTTAACTATTTTTCTAACTGTAAAAAAACAAAAAAAATAAAAAAGTCTGTATAAAAGTCTGTAAAAAAAAAACTGGCAGCTAAGTCGCCAGAATTTTAGCATAAAAATAACGTTGGTACTTTAACAAAGTAAATTAGATTGTGTGTGTGTGTGTGTGTGGAATAGTCACACTGTTATTCATCTGCAGCAGTCTCACTTTTGTCTAATCGGCTCATATTCCTGCTGAATCAGCACAACTAACTCCCCTCCACTCTGATTAGATTTGAAGGGGCTCAGAGTCTTAAGCACACACACACACAACACACACACACACACAACACACACACACACACACACACACACACACACACACACACACACACACACACACACACACACACACACAGTAATGCACGACAATATGTTGCTGGGGTTCCCTTACAAAAAAAAACTACACAATTACATACTTCCTGGCGAAGTGTGTATTACTGCAATTCATTTTATAAATACAGCTTGTATAAACATATATTTGTTACTCAAAATAAAACATTGTATGTGGGGAAATACAGATAATAGTGAAAAATGTTCCATAAAACCTCGCTAAAACTTATTCCAGAACTGTATTACAACGTTTAGCAAGTATGTATGTCAGGTTCAAACACTGATGACATCGATTAAACAAGACAAGAAGCAAGGAATTGAACAGAGACAGAATTAAATTTGGCTCAATTGAGGAGAGACGTCTGGACTGTACTCTTTGTACAGTCTCACCACGCTCTGGCAAAAGATTGCACGCCTCCTCTTTTATTTGGACTTTCCCCGATTACATGGCAACAGCTGTTTCTAAGGGACGGGGGTCGTAAACAGCCGTCGCCTTCAAATACAGAACAGTTAAAAAAAAAAGGTCAGTTCACAGAAGAGGTCGTAAAACAGTTCAAAGAAGAGGTGTCTGGAACTTGGGCAGATCCTGCTTTCTCTGCGCTTTGTAGTTCTCGGGTCAAAACAAAATCTTTCTGTGGATTACAATACATGAAAGAAACAGAACACCTTCATGTTGCTTCCCATCCTACACAGTGGCGTTTTACAAGCCTTCGTCTTGGCAGGTTCAAAGACAGCTTTTGTCTAATTGCCGGGAACTCATGGCAACACAAAGTTGTGTGATAAGTTAGATACAATTATTCTGACAATGTATAACTTGGGTAACAGTTTTGTATCGAGCAAACCTTTAAAAATATTTTCTTGCTGATATTTGATAAATTTTAAGTCCCTCGACTGACAAACTAGCAGCTAAGTATGTTTCCATACACAGTGTGGAGCCACTCCACAAATGTAATAATAATAATAATCACCGTCATTACGGCAAATGTACTGCATTTTTTGGTATATTAAGTAGTATTATCACTGGAGGACGAGGCTAAACATGTTGCACACCGAGGAGCAAGCCAGAAGCATGCATGCTAATAGCTAAGCTAACCGCTAAAATGGCTTAAGAACAACAGAATAAAAAATAAAATAAAAGATTATTGAAGTGTAAAGTAAGCAGATATTATCAGGAAATTAACAAGTACATTAATACAAATTAGAGAGGATAATAAAATAAGTATTTGATCGATAGATCAAATGACAGTTAATACATGTGATCTCACTTATGGATGATTGGTATCAGAATCGGCAGCATGAAGCAAGTATCGTGACTTATTATTATTATTATTATTAGTGAGAAGTGTGTAACAAATGAGGATGAAAGTATTTTCAATGTGCAGTAAAGGTGAAAGGTCAGCATAATACTGTATCAGAAGTATATATTTCTTTCCTCCTCCTCCAAAGCACACGGGCGTGTATCCTCTGGTGTCCAAGAGCATGAGGCGCATCGCAGAAGGCAAGGACCCTGTGGACTGGCATGTGCGCACATGCGGCATGGCCAACATGTTCGCCTACCACACCCTGGGCTACCAAGACCTGGACGAGCTGATGAAGGAGCCCAGACCTCTCTTCTTCATCTTGGAGCTCATGCAGGTCACACCCACAACCGTGTCTGTGTGTTTTTGTGTGTGTGTGTGTTTTTGTGTGCGCGTGTTTTTTGTGTGTTTTTGTTTGTGTGTGTTTTTGTTTGTGTGTTTGCGTGTGTTTTTTTGTTTGTGTGTGTTGTTTTTTGTGTGTGGTTTTTTGTTTGTGTGAGTGTACTTTTTGTGCGTGGTTTTTCTGTGTGTATGTTTGTGTTTTTTGTGTGTGCATGTGTGTTTTTGTATGTTTTTTTGTGTGTGCGTGTTTTTTGTTTGTGTGTGTGTGTGTGTGCAGGCGTGTTTTTTTGTTTGTGTGTGTGTTTTTTTTGTGTGTGTTTTTGTTTGTGTGAGTGTATTTTTTTTGCGTGGTTTTTCTGTGTGTATGTTTGTGTTTTTTATGTGTGTTTTGTGTGTGCATGTGTGTGTTTTTGTATGTTTTTTGTGTGCGCGTGTTTTGTGTGTGTGTGTGTGTGTGTGTGTGTGCGCGCGCGTGTTTTTTTGTTTGTGTGTGTTTTTTTTGTGTGTGTTTTTGTTTGTGTGAGGGTTTTTTTTGTGTGTGTGTTTTATTGTGTTTGTGTTTTTGTGCACGCGTTTTTGTATGTTTTTTGTGTGTGTGTTTTCTTGTATTTCTACCCTTCTTCAGACATCAACAAGGACAAGTTTTTTGTGTGCGTGGTTTTGTGTGTGTGTGTGTTTTTGTATGTTTTTTGTGTGTGTGTTTTCTTGTATTTCTACCCTTCTTCAGACATCAACAAGGACAAGTTTTTTGTGTGCGTGGTTTTGTGTGTGTGTGTGTTTTTGTATGTTTTTTGTGTGCGTGTGTTTTTGCATGTTTTTTGTGTGTGCGTGTTTTTATGTGTTTTTGTGTGTGCGCGCGCATGTTTTTTGTTTGTGTATGTGGTTTTTTGTGTGTGTGTTTTTTTTGTTTGTGTGAGTGTTTTTTGTGTGCATGGTTTTTGTGTGTGTGTTTGTTTTTTGTGTGTGTTTTTGTGTGTGCGTGTGTGTTTTTGTATGTTTTTTGTGTGTACGTGTTTTTTGTGTGTGTTTTTCTGTTTGTATTTTTTTTTGTTTGTGTGAGTGTTTTTTGTGTGCGTGGTTTTGTGTGTGTGTGCGCGTGTGTGTTTTTGTGTGTGTTTTTGTGTGTGCGTGTGTGTTTTTGTATGGTTTTTTGTGTGTACGTGTTTTTTGTGTGTGTGTGTTTTTGTTTGTTTGTGGTTTTTTTGTGCGTGGTTTTGTGTGTGTGTGCGCGTGTGTGTTTTTGTGTGTGTTTTTTTCTGTGTGTTTTTTGTGTGTGTTTTCTTGTATTTCTGAACTTCTTGAGATAACACGGAAAAGTTTTCTGTGTGTGTGGTTTTGTGTGCGTGTGTTTTTGTGTGCATGTTTTTTTGTTTGTGTGTTTTTTGTGTGCATGGTTTAATGTGTATGTGTGTGTGTGTGTGTGTGTGTGTGTGTGTGTGTGTGTGTGTGTGTGCGCGCGTGCGCGTTTTTTGTGTGTGTTTTTTGTGTGTGTGTTTTCTTGTATTTCTACCCTTCTTGAGACATCAACAAGGAAAAGTAGCTTCCATATGAGGAGGTGTGAACAAGTTAGGAAATAAATCATGGTCCCAATACGGAAAACCATTGCATCTAATAGAGAATGTCTCATTTGCACCCCTGGTGGTGAAATCGATCAAAGCAGGGATTTTTCAAATTGACTGTGTGTCGGTTTTATAAGTGCTCCCCCTCTGGTTAACATATGAAATAACAAGTGTGTGTAAGAAATTAGCCAAAATTAATCCAAAAAATCTATATGTATGTATATAGAGGCATACTGTAATAACTTGAAGTAAATAATGATTAAAAAATAATATTTAACTATAATTAACTATAAGCTTACCTTTTTAATATTTGCAAAGTATGTATATATTATTAATGTTGTAAATACAAATCTTTATATATCTAGAAAGGCTTGTCCTAAAGAGGTAGGCATTTTTCGGAGGTCTCAAGAAGGTAACAAATACAAGGATGTGTGTGTGTGTGTGTGTGTGTGTGTGTGTGTGTGTGTGTGTGTGTGTGTGTGTGTGTGTGTGTGTGTGTGTGTGTGTGTGTGTGTGTGTGTGTGTGTGTCATACATACATGTGCACGTGACAGGTGCTGCAGCCCAGCGAGTACAACAGAGAGTCGTGGGCCCTCAACGATGTGGAGCGGCTGAAGGCGGTGCCCGTGCTGCACGGTCAGGGCAACAAGCTCTACAAGCAGGGTCGCTACCAGGAGGCCACGCTGAAATACAAAGAGGCCATCATCTGCGTCAAGAACGTCCAGACCAAGGTGGCGACGCCTCGTGTGTGCGCACATTTGGCGTGGTGACGACGTACGTGACGAGTGTTTGTTGGTAGGAGAAAGCCTGGGAGGCTCCCTGGCTGAAGCTGGAGAAGATGGCGCACACGTTAACTCTCAACTACTGCCAGTGTCTGCTCCGCATGGAGGAGTTCTACGAGGTCATAGAACACACCAGTGACATCATCAACCAGCACCCAGGTTGGACACGCACGCACGTCACTACTTTTTTCCTACACTTTGAACCCCGGGGCTTATAAAACGGTGGGGCTAAATTATTAGATTTTTCTCTGAAAACAGCCATAATAAAAGTTGTTTAATGTGTTCGGGTCTGTGGGACCCGTTTTCATTCTTTATTTAAAGAAAAATTATACAATTAATTAATTTTTCAAACTGAGACTCACTGATTTTGGCTCATTTTCTGTGACGAACATATATCAGAATACATATTTACCATACACCCCCCCTTACACTTTTCTATTACATATAAGATGTCCGGACCACTGATAGAAGTGTGGAAATTGATGTTCTGTGTACCACACGCATCTACCCAATACTTCTAAATCACTAATCCTCGCCTCCATGGCGACAAATAAGAGTTAGTGCTGCAAGGGGTTCTGGGTATTTGTTCTGTTGTGTTTATGTTGTGTTACGGTACGGGTGTTCTCCCGAAATGTGTTTGTCATTCTTGTTCGGTGTGGGTTCACAATGTGGCGCATATTTGTAACATTGTTAAAGTTGTTTATACGGCCACCCTCAGTGTGACCTGTATGGCTGTTGACCAAGTATGCTTTGCATTCACTTATGTGTGTGTAAAAAGCCGTAGATATTATGTGATTGGACCGGGGCGTTTTAAAAAGTCATAAATTTTACTTTTTGAAACCGATACCGATAATTTTGAAACTGATACCGGTCCTCTCCAAGGTTTCTCATAGTCATTCACATCGACGTCCCACTGGGGTGAGTTTTTCCTTGCCCTTATGTGGGCTTTGTACCGAGGATGTCGTTGTGGCTTGTGCAGCCTTTTGAGACACTTGTGATTTAGGGCTATATAAATAAACATTGATTGATTGATTGATTTCCGATATTACATTTTAAAGCATTTATTGGCCGATAATATCGGCAGTCCGATATTATGGGACATCTCTAATTATAATCATGTTATTACAACTCAAGGTTGGGAGTCTCATGATGACAGTAAATAAGTCATATTTACTAAAAAAAAAAGTGGCTGTTGTTCCCCTCAGGCGTGACCAAGGCCTTCTACCTGCGAGGCAAGGCCCACGCGGAGGTGTGGAACGAGGCCGAGGCCCGGCAGGACTTCAGCAAGGTTCTGGATCTGAACCCCGACATGAAAAAGACGGTGAAGAAGGAACTGGGGGTGCTGAACATGCGCATGGAGGACAAGAACCAGGAGGACAGACTCAAGTACAAAGGCATGTTTTGAAGGGGGAATATCAGGGCCGGCCCGTGGCATAGGCCGTATAGGCAAATGCTAAGGGCGCCGTCCATCAGGGGGCGCCATGCCAGTGCCACAAAAAAAAAGTTGTTACTATTATTTCTAAATACAAAAAATAATCTCACGTTAATTAAAATGCAAAGTAAAGCCTATTTAATAGAAATATTATTTGTTACAACATTACGCCCCCCCTCCTCCCCACGCACGGTGCGCCCCCTCCCTTCCCGTATCATGACTCTTTTTGGACGTCACCACATCAAAAAATCAACACAAGATGTCAAAACGGCCAAAACTGTCAGGTGCCCAGGGAAGAAACAAGAGAAAAGAAGAGGAGAAACGAGAAAAGACAGAGGTAGCAGGTAGGTAACGTTAGCCTACATGAAATTATTTGTCTGTTACAGAATGTGATAGTAACCTGACTTTTTAGCATTAAGCTAATGTTACATGACTCGGCAATTGCTAATCAATAAATAGCTAGTTCTGTTTTAACGTCGGGTTAATATTGTGGAGGGGGCTAAATTGTTATGGAAAATAATAATGTAACGTTAGGTAATTACAGTACTCCCTACTTACATTCCTCAGGGACATTTGTATTAGATCTTTTAAGCAGGTGTTTTTTGTTTACATTATTATTGCCTTCTGGTTAGCTAATGTTTGCCCTGCAGGTAATAGTCACTTTTCCACCCCTTTATATATTAGGTATAGTTGTAAGTAAAAAAAAAAGGTCAAAGACAAAGCTATTCGGGTTCTTGTGAGTATATACACTTCACTGCCGATGTGGGGGGGCGCCACCTAAAATCTTGCCTAGGGCGCCAGATTGATTAGGACCGGGCCTGGGGAATATTACTATGTTTCTTCAAGGTGGGTCTCCATTGTTGTTTGCAACCATTTACTGCATGGACGTCCACAAGGTGGCGCTGAATCTACACGTAATGTGGAGTAATAAATCCAGGCCGCCGGCTCGTAAAAATCAAATGGCGTGTGTTCATACAAGATGGCTTTTTCTTTAGCTTCCTCCATCTATGTGAGGTGCTGATAATGAAACATCTGTAACTCACATCGGGGAGCAGAGGAGCGTCCCTCGGTGACACGACGCTCACTCCCATGCAGAAGTGGAATGACCACGCAATCAATGGCAGTAAACGCATCACTGCAAGGACAGAAAATGAAGGGTTAATATGCGAGCACAGGGGTGTCCAAAGTGCGGCCTGCAGCTACACTGCAAAAAGTCAGTGTTCAAAAACAAGAAGAAAAAAAAAATACAAAAATGAGGGGTATTTTATCTGAACTAAGCAAAATTATCTGCCAATAGAACAAGAAAATTTGGCTTTCCAAAACAAGTAAAATTAGCTAACCTCAATGAACCCAAAAAATACCTTAAAATAAGTATATTCTCACTAACAAGTGCACTTTTCTTGGTAGGAAAAAAAGAGAGACCTTTTTGCTCAATATGTTGAAAAATATTCTTAAATGAAGTAAATGCTAGTGCCATTATCTTGACATAATGATATGCGCTCGGCATTACATTTCTTGAAACCAGCAAACTTATACTAAAAACTAATTTATTGTTCTTAATGGAAAGGCAACAAGGCAACCGCTTGTTACTCTCGGGGTCTCCTAGCCCATACTTGCCAACCTTTTTTGACAAAAAGGGACAAAAAAATTAAACTTTGTGTGAAATCTGAAGTTAATCTATGGATGTTTTAGAGTTAACAGTCACCAAAATTGAGACAATGGCAGTTTTAAAGTAAAACTTTGTGTTATTAGTGTTAATATTGCAACATTTTCTTTTTACATTACACCGGATTGCTCTATTTTTCCACTTTTTAGAATTTTTTTTTGTAATAGTATTTTTAAAATGTGCCACGGGCCTTTAAAAAAACAGCTGCCGGCCGCAACTGGCCCCCAGGTCGCACTTTGGAAACCTCTGCCCAAGATCTTTAGTCAGAATATTTTTGTCTTTGTTCAAATAATAATAATGAGACAAAACCAATGTTTAAGGGTCCAATTACTTCACATCAAATATTCTATTTAGGGGGGAAATTCTGCCTATTTTGTGGTTTTGCTATAAAACACAGGGTTTGTTTTGTTTTTTGACAAAAAGGGACAAAAATGTTTTAGTTCATGTCAAATCTATGTATATTCTAGTGTTAAAAGTAAAAAAAATACTTGCTTACTTTATGTTGTTTTTAATTCTTTAATGACTGAGACTCTTTTGGTCCCCGGGATTTTTAGTGTGATTTTTTTTTTCTAACTGTCAGTATATAATAAAAAAATTATGAATCAAACGTTAATGATGTTATGAATTAATTGATTATTTAAGGCTCCGAATTACTTCACATCAAATATTCTATTTAGGGGGAAATTATGCATATTTTGTGTTTTTGCCATAGAACACAGGGTTTGTTTTGTTTTTTTGACAAAAAGGGACAAAACAATTCAACTTCATGTTCTGAATGTTCTGGATATTTTAGAGTTAAAAGTAAAAAAATATTTTTTTACTGTCTGACTTGATTTTAATTCTTTAATGACTGAGACCCTTTTGGGTCCCCGGGACTTTTAGTGTGATTTTTATTTTTATTTTTCTAACTGTCAGTATTTAAAAAAAATAAAAATAATCAAACGCAACGTTGTTGTGAATTATTGAATCATTTAAGGCTCCAATTTCTTCACATCAAATATATTTTTTGGGGGAAATATTGCATATTTTGTATTCTGTCCATTAAAAACCAAGGGGGTTTGCCATTACACAAAAGGTTTGTTTTGGATTTTTTGACAAAAAGGGACAAAAAAATTAAACTTTGTGTCAAATCTGAAGTTAATCTATGGATGTTTTAGAGTTAACAGTCACCAAAATTGAGACAATGGCAGTTTTAAAGTAAAACTTTGTGTTATTAGTGTTAATATTGCAACATTTTCTTTTTTACATTACACCGGATTGCTCTATTTTTCCACTTTTTAGAATTTTTTTTGTAATAGTATTTTTAAAATGTGCCGCGGGCCTTTAAAAAAGCAGCTGCCGGCCGCAACTGGCCCCCAGGTCGCACTTTGGAAACCTCTGCCAAAGATCTTTAGTCAGAATATTTTTGTCTTTGTTCAAATAATAATAATGAGACAAAACCAATGTTTAAGGGTCCAATTACTTCACATCAAATATTCTATTTAGGGGGGAAATTCTGCCTATTTTGTGGTTTTGCCATAAAACAGGGTTTGTTTTGTTTTTTGACAAAAAGGGACAAAAATGTTTTACTTCATGTCAAATCTATGTATATTTTAGTGTTAAAAGTAAAACAATATTTGCTTACTTTATGTTGTTTTTAATTCTTTAATGACTGAGACTCTTTTGGTCCCCGGGATTTTTAGTGTGATTTCTTTTTTTAAACTGTCAGTATATAAAAAAAAAAAATGAATCAAACGTTAATGATGTTATGAATTATTTGATTATTTAAGGCTCCAATTACTTCACATCAAATATTCTATTTAGGGGGGAAATTCTGCATATTTTGTGTTTTTGCCATAGAACACAGGGTTTGTTTTGTTTTTTTGACAAAAAGGGACAAAACAATTCAACTTCATGTTCTGAAGTTAATCTATGGATCTATGGAGTTAAAAGTAAAAAAAATATTTTTTTACTGTCTGACTTGATTTTAATTCTTTAATGACTGAGACCCTTTTGGGTCCCCGGGACTTTTAGTGTGAT
>NC_084577.2:23960086-23985086 GCF_033978685.3 Nerophis lumbriciformis | reverse complement strand
ATCGTGGCCCTCGTCTACTCCATCATGGTGAGTCACCACGCTAAATGTCCGCTCGGCAACTTTAGACACATGACTGTCAAAAGTACACACAGAGTACTGTGAAAAGTACACAAAGAGTACTGCGAAAAGTACACGCATAATACAGTGAAAATAATTGTATAATCAACACAGAGTACTGTGAAGAGTACTGCATAATCAACGCAGAGTACTGTGAAAACTAGACGCATAACACAGTGAAAAGTATTGTACAATCGACACTGTGAAGAGTACTGCATAATCAACACAGAGTACTGTGAAAAGTACTGCATAATCAATGCAGAGTACCGTGTAAAGTACTGCAAAATCAACGCAGAATACTGTGAAAAGTACTGCATTATCAACGCAGAGTACTGTGAAAAGTACTGCATAATCAACGCAGAGTACTGTGAAAAGTACACACAGAGTACTGTGAAAAGTACACATAGTGTACTGTGAAAAGTACTGTATAATCAACGCAGAGTAATGTGAAAAGTACTGAATAATCAATGCAGAGTACTGTTAAAAGTACTGCATAATCAACGCAGAGTACTGTAAAAAGTACTGAATAATCAACGCAGAATACCGTGAAAAGTACTGTATAATCAACGCAGAGTACTGCATAATCAACGCAGAGTAACGTGAAAAGTACTGCACAATCAACGCAGAGTACTGTGAAAAGTACTGCATAATCAACACAGAGTACTGTGAAAAGTACTGCATAATCAACGCAGAGTACTGTGAAAAGTACTGAATAATCAACGCAGAGTAACGTGAAAAGTACTGCATAATCAACGCAGAGTACTGTAAAAAGTACTGAATAATCAACGCAGAATACCGTGAAAAGTACTAAATAATCAACGCAGAGTACTGTGAAAAGTACTGAATAATCAACGCAGAATACCGTGAAAAGTACTGCATAATCAACACAGAGTAACGTGAAAAGTACTGCAGAATCAACGCAGAATACTGTGAAAAGTACTGTATAACCATCGCAGAGTAATGTGAAAAGTACTGAATAATCAACGCAGAGTACTGTGAAAAGTACTGCAGAATCAACGCAGAGTACTGTGAAAAGTACTGTATAACCATCGCAGAGTAATGTGAAAAGTACTGAATAATCAACGCAGAGTACTGTGAAAAGTACTGCATAATCAACGCAGAGTACTGTGAAAAGTACACGCAGAGTACTGTGAAAAGTACTGTATAATCATCGCAGAGTAATGTGAAAAGTACTGAATAATCAATGCAGAGTACTGTGAAAAGTACTGAATAATCAACGCAGAGTAACGTGAAAAGTACTGCATAATCAACGCAGAGTACTGTGAAAAGTACTGCATAATCAACGCAGAGTACTGTGAAAAGTACACGCAGAGTACAGTAATAATTACTGTATAATTAACAGAGTACTGTGAAAAGTACTGCATAATCAACGCAGAGTACTGTGAAAAGTACTGAAAAATAAATGCAGAGTACTGTGAAAAGTACTGAATAATCAATGCAGAATACCGTGAAAAGTACTGTATAATCAACGCAGAGTACTGTGAAAAGTACTGTATAATCAACAAAGAGTAATGTGAAAAATACTGCATAATCAACGCAGAGTAACGTGAAAAGTACTGCATAATCAACGCAGAGTACTGTAAAAAGTACTGAATAATCAACGCAGAATACCGTGAAAAGTACTAAATAATCAACGCAGAGTACTGTGAAAAGTACTGAATAATCAACGCAGAATACCGTGAAAAGTACTGCATAATCAACACAGAGTAACGTGAAAAGTACTGCATAATCAACGCAGAGTACTGTGAAAAGTACACGCAGAGTACTGTGAAAAGTACTGTATAATCATCGCAGAGTAATGTGAAAAGTACTGAATAATCAATGCAGAGTACTGTGAAAAGTACTGAATAATCAACGCAGAGTAACGTGAAAAGTACTGCATAATCAACGCAGAGTACTGTGAAAAGTACTGCATAATCAACGCAGAGTACTGTGAAAAGTACACGCAGAGTACAGTAATAATTACTGTATAATTAACAGAGTACTGTGAAAAGTACTGCATAATCAACGCAGAGTACTGTGAAAAGTACTGAAAAATAAATGCAGAGTACTGTGAAAAGTACTGAATAATCAATGCAGAATACCGTGAAAAGTACTGTATAATCAACGCAGAGAACTGTGAAAAGTTCTGCAAAATCAAAGCAGAGTACTGTGAAAAGTACACGCAGAGTACTGTGATAATTACTGTATAATCAACAGAGTACTGTGAAAAGTACTGCATAATCAACGCAGCGAACTGTGAAAAGTACTGAATAATCAATGGAAAGTACTGTGAAAAGTACTGTTTAATCAACGCAGGGTACTGTGAAAAGTACTGCATAATCAACGCAGAGTACTGTGAAAAGTGCTGTATAATCAACGCAGAGTACTGTCAAAAGTATTGAATAATCAATGCAGAGTACTGTCAAAAGTACTGAATAATCAACGCAGAGTACTGTGAAAAGTACTGTATAATAAACGCAGAGTACAGTGAAAAGTACTGTATAATCAACGCACAGTACTGTAAAAAGTACTGAATAATCAACGCAGAGTACTGTGAAAAATACTGAATAATAAACACAGAGTACTGTGAAAAGTACTGTATAATCAACGCAGAGTACTATGAAAAGTACTGAATAATAAACGCAGAGTACTGTAAAAAGTACTGAATAATCAACGCAGAGTACTGTAAAAAGTACTGAATAATCAACGCAGAGTACTGTGAAAAGTACTGAATCATAAACGCAGAGTACAGTGAAAAGTACTGTATAATCAACGCAGAGTACTGTAAAAAGTACTGAATAATCAACGCAGAGTACTGTGAAAAGTACTGAATAATAAACGCACAGTACTGTGAAAAGTACTGCATAATCAACGCAGAGTACTATATAAAGTACACTATAAATAAATCATAGTACTGTAAAAGGTGCAGGCATAATACTGTAAAAAGTACACTGACCAATGCGTAACCAATGCGTAGTACAATAAAAAGTACTCTATAAACAAGGCATAGTACTGTAAAAAGTACACAGAGTACTGTATAATCAATGCATAACACTGTGAAAAGTACACTGATCAATGTAAAGTACTATAAGAAAGTACTCTGTAATCAATGCACAGTACTGTAAAACGTACACTGGTCATTTTCTAGTACCATAAAAAGTGCATGCATAGTACTGTAAAAAGTACTCTATAATCACTGCATAATGCTGTAATAAGTACACTGATCAATGCATAGTACTATAAAAATTAATATTAACAACGCATAGTACTGTCAAAAATAAACTGTATTCAATGCATAATACTGTAAATACTACACTCTGATCAATATATAATCCTGTAAAAAGTACACTATAATCAATGCATATTACTGTAAAAAGTACATTGACCAATGCATAGTACTGCAAAAGTACACTAATGAAGGCATAGTACTGTAAAAGTACACTATAATGAATGCATGATACTGTAAAAGTACACTAAGGCATAGTACTGTAAAAGTACACTGTAACCAACGCATAGTATTGTAAAAGTATACTACATTGAAGGCATAGTACTTTAAAGTACATTAAGGCATAGTACTGTAAAAGTAGACTAATCAATGCACAGTAGTGTAAAACGTACACTATAATCAATGCATAGTACTGTAAGAGTAGACTACAATTAATGTATAGTACTGTAAAAGTACACTAATCAAGGCATAGTACTGTGAAGTAGTTAATGCATCCTACTGTAAAAGTACAGTAGTACACTAATGAATGCATTTTACTGTAAAAGTACACTAATCAAGGCATCTTACTATAAAAGTACGCTTTTATGATTGCATAGTCCTGTAAAAGTACACTAATCAAGGCATAGTTAATGATTTTTATAGTAAAAGTACAGTAGTACACTAATGAATGCATAGTACTGTGAAAGTACACTATGATCTTACAGTAAAAGTACACTAATGAATAATAATTAAACCTGCATGCGAACTCTTATCATACACAGTAAGAAGGGGATTCACATGGCCCCCCCATTTGTCGCGGTTTACCTGACACATGAAACGTGACAAATGTGTTTTGTGGCAATTCCAGCTCGGACCAAATGCAGAGTGGCACTTTTTATCGCTTTCAGGAGACTTCCTCCAGGAATGGGGCCAATTGAATCCCCTTCCCTACTGCAATACTTGCAAATGAGACTTGGACGAAAGAACATTTATCATTATAAGCTCACTGTTAAATAAATAGAAAAATATAGACCGTATTTTTCGGACTATAAGTCGCAGTTTTTTTCATAGTGCGACTTATATATGGTTTTTTTCCTTCTTTATTATGCATTTTCGGCAGGTGCGACTTATACTCCGAAAAAAAACGGTGTATATATAGTTGTATGATAAAACACCTATTAACACACATTTTTCAACCACTGTGCCGTGGCACACTAGTGTACCGTGGTCAATTATGTAATTTCACCTAATCGGGTTAAAAATATTATTTGCAAACCAGTAATTATTTGTGATGTCAAACGATCGGCAGAGTAACTGTGTAATACCCTTCCGTATCAGTAGGTGGCAGCAGGTAGTTAATTGCTTTGGAGACGTCAGGAACATGATGTGTCGTGATCCAGAGGTGGGTAGAGTAGCCAGAAATTGTACTCAAGTAAGAGTACTGTTACTTTAGAGATTTATTACTCAAGTAAAAGTAAGGAGTAGTCACCCAAATATTTACTTGAGTAAAAGTAAAAAGTATGTTGTGAAAAAACTACTCAAGTACTGAGTAACTGATGAGTAACATATACACACACATATATATATATATATATATATATATATATATATATATATATATATATATATATATATATATATATATACATACACACACACACATATATATATATATATATATATATACACACATATATATATATATATATATATATATATACATACATTGATATATACAGTATATAATTTATATTTATTTATTTTGCCGTTTTTGTTTACATGTTAAAGGTGTTTTAATGAATATACATGCATGTTTAACATATAGATTCCTTTCTTTCATGAAAACAAGAATATAAGTTGGTGTATTACCTGATTCTGATGACTTATATTGATTGTAATCAGACAGTAGTGATGATAACGTCCACGTTTTCAAATGGAGGAGAAAAAAAGTTCCTCCTTTCTGTCTAATACCACATGAAAGTGGTTGGTTTTTGGCTTCTTATTTGTCCAGCTTCCATATTCGTTTTTTTACACTTTACAAGGAATACATTGGCGGCAAACTCCGTCGCTTGCTAGCTTGCTAGCGCTGGCTTTCGGAGACTCTTATTTTGAAAGCGCAGGCGCGATGGGGCGGCACTTTTATTGTGAAGACAGGAACTGTGCAGTCAGTCTTTAGGCTTTTGACGGGATGAACGGTTGAAATAAAAAAGGGTATTTTTTCCTTCACACTTTTGATTGATTGATTGAAACTTTTATTAGTAGATTGCACAGTACAGTACATATTTCGTACGATTGACCACTAAATGGTAACACCCGAATACGTTTTTCAACTTGTTTAAGTCAGGTCATGTGACCGCCTGGCTCTGTTTGATTGGTCCAACGTCACCAGTGACTGCATCTGATTGGTGGAACGGAGTGAACGTCACCAGTGACTGTATTTGTTGAAACACTATGAAGGTCTGTCTGACAGACCAAAACAAACAAAGCGTGCATTAACAGATCGATCAAAATTAGTAGCGAGTAGCGAGCTGAATGTAGATAAAAGTAGCGGAGTAAAAGTAGCGTTTCTTCTCTATAAATATACTCAAGTAAAAGTAAAAGTATGTTGCATTAAAACTACTCTTAGAAGTACAATTTATCCTAAAAGTTACTCAAGTAGATGTAACGGAGTAAATGTAGCGCGTTACTACCCACCTCTGTCGTGATCACAATATGCAGGCGACGTGCAGGTAAAAAGGTGTCTAATGCTTAAACCAAAAATAAACAAAAGGCACTGAAGCTTAGGGGTGGCTACGCAAAACGAAAATAAAACTGAACTGGCTGCAAAGTAAACAAAAAACAGAATGCTGGACGACAGCAAAGACTTACAGCGTGTGGCGCAGCAGACGGCGTCCACAAAGTACATCTCAATCAACAACAAAATAGGAGCGCCAGACAAGAACTAACACACAGGAAAACACCAAAATACTCCAAATACGTCACAGTGTGATGTGACAGGTGGTGACAGTACACCTACTTTGAGACAAGAGCTGCAGTGCATGGTTGGTTATGGTTAGAATTTGTATCCAACAATTGCGAGGATGACTTTTCACTGTCAATATCGGGTGCTGAGTTTAATTAGGGCCCGCAAGGCCCATTGTAAAAGGAATCCCAAAGGGAGTCCTTTTACAATGGGACAGAGGACCCTATTGAATTTGTAAGGTTTTATTATTATTATTCCGCCGCCCTATTTGAGCTGTAATTTGACCCCTTTAACATGCTTCAAAACTCACCATATTTGACACACACATCAGGACTGGCGAAAATTGCCATCTAATAAAAAAACCAAACCCCAAAACTCAAAATTGCGCTCTAGCGCTCCCTAGGAAAAAACACAGACAAAACGTCCTATAACTTCCAGTAGGAATATCGTAGAGACATGAAACAAAAACCTACAGGAAGTTGGCAATTCCCCCTTCAAGACAAAAATGTACTAAAAACAGTCACTTTTGCCTCTTTGAGCTGTTATTTGACCCCCTTAACATGCTTCAAAACTCACCAAACTGAACGCACACATCAGGACTGGCAAAAATCGCTATCTAGTAAAAAAAACCTAACCTCAAATCTCAAAATTGCGCTCTAGCGCCTCCTAGGAATAAAACGCAAACAAAACTGCTCCTCGGAAGAAACAAATGACAAAACTGCCTGTAACTCCCACTGGGAAGGTCAGAGAGACATGAAACAAAAACCTCTATGTAGGTCTTACTTAGACCTACATTTCATTCATTAACATCCTTCAGCAAAAATCAACAGGAAGTTGGCAATTCCCCCTTCAAGACAAAAATGTACTAAAAACAGTCACTTTTGCCTCTTTGAGCTGTAATTTGACCCCCTTAACATGCTTCAAAACTCACCAAACTGAACGCACACATCAGGACTGGCAAAAATTGCTATCTAGTAAAAAAACCTAACCCCAAATCTCAAAATTGCGCTCTAGCGCCTCCTAGGAATAAAACGCAAACAAAACTGCTCCTCGGAAGAAACAAATGACAAAACTGCCTGTAACTCCCACTGGGAAAGTCGGAGAGACATGAAACAAAAACCTCTATGTAGGTCTTACTTAGACCTACATTTCATTCATTGACATCCTTCAGCAAAAATCAACAGGAAGTTGGCAATTCCCCCTTCAAGACACAAATTTACTAAAAACAGTCACTTTTGCCTCTTTGAGCTGTAATTTGACCCCCTTAACATGCTTCAAAACTCACCAAACTGAACGCACACATCAGGACTGGCAAAAATTGCTATCTAGTAAAACAAACCTAACCCCAAATCTCAAAATTGCGCTCTAGCGCCTCCTAGGAATAAAACGCAGACAAAACTGCTCCTCGGAAGAAACAAATGACAAAACTGCCTGTAACTCCCACTAGGAAGGTCGGAGAGACATGAAACAAAAACCTCTATGTAGGTCTTACTGAGACCTACATTTCATTCATTGACATCCTTCAGCAAAAATCAACAAGAAGTTTGCAATTCCCCCTTCAAGACAAAAATGTACTAAAAACAGTCACTTTTGCCTCTTTGAGCTGTTATTTGACCCCCTTAACATGCTTCAAAACTCACCAAACTGAACGCACACATCAGGACTGGCAAAAATTGCTATCTAGTAAAAAAAAAACCTAACCCCAAATCTCAAAATTGCGCTCTAGCGCCTCCTAGGAATAAAACGCAGACAAAACTGCTCCACGGAAGAAACAAATGACAAAACTGGGAAGGTCGGAGAGACATGAAACAAAAACCTCTATGTAGGTCTTACTGAGACCTACATTTCATTCATTAACACCCTTCAGCAAAAATCAACAGGAAGTTGGCAATTCCCCCTTCAAGACAAAAATGTACTAAAAACAGTGACTTTTGCCTCTTTGAGCTGTAATTTGACCCCCTTAACATGCTTCAAAACTCACCAAACTGAACGCACACATCAGGACTGGCAAAAATTGCTATCTAGTAAAAAAAAAACCTAACCCCAAATCTCAAAATTGCGCTCTAGCGCTTCCTAGGAATAAAACGCAGACAAAACTGCTCCTCGGAAGAAACAAATGACAAAACTGCCTGTAACTCCCACTGGGAAGGTCGGAGAGACATGAAACAAAAACCTCTATGTAGGTCTTACTTAGACCTACATTTCATTCATTGACATCCTTCAGCAAAAATCAACAGGAAGTTTGCAATTCCCCCTTCAAAACAAAATGTTTGTAAAAACCGGTCACCTGTCTTCAAACATTATCTCCTCTGAGCACGTTTGTTGTTTCGGCTTCAAACTAACACAGGAGAGAGATTGAACCCTTCTGATTAAAAGTATGGAACAGAGTTTTGATTACTGCTCCGGTTTTGATTTTACGACTTGACAAAAGTATTGGGACACTTAGGACTAAAGCTGGACAAAAGTATTGGGACACTTAGGACTAAAACTGGACAAAAGTATTGGGACACTTAGGACTAAAACTTGACATAAGTATTGGGACACTTCGGACTACCACTGGACAAAAGTATTGGGACACTTTGGAATAAAACTGGACAAAGGTATTGGAACACATACGACGAAAACTGGACAAACGTATTGGGACACTTGGGACTAAAACTTGACAAAAGTATTGGGACACTTCGGACGAAAACTGGACAAAAGTATTGGGACACTTAGGAATAAAACTGGACAAAATTTTTGGGACACTTTGGACGAAAACTGGACAACACTATTGGGACACTTGGGACTAAAACTTGACACACGTATTGGGACACTTAGGACTAAAACTGGACAAAAGTATTGGGACCCTTGGGACTAAAACTGGACAAAAGTATTGGGACACTTAGGACTAAAACTTGACATAAGTATTGGGACACTTCGGACTACCACTGGACAAAGGTATTGGGACACTTTGGACTAAAACTGGACAAAAGTATTGGGACACTTAGGACTACAACTGGACAAAAGTATTGGGACACTTACGACGAAAACTGGACAAAAGTATTGGGACACTTGGGACTAAAACTTGACAAAAGTATTGGGACACTTGGGACTAAAACTGGACAAAAGCATTGGGACACTTAGGACTAAAACTGGACAAAGGTATTGGGACACTTGGGACTAAAACTTGACAAAAGTATTGGGACACTTAGGACGAAAACTGGACAAAAGTATTGGGACACTTAGGAATAAAACTGAACAAAAGTATTGGGACACTTACGACGAAAACTGGACAAAAGTATTGGGACACTTGGGACTAAAACTTGACAAACGTATTGGGACACTTAGGACGAAAACTGGACAAAAGTATTGGGACACTTAGGACTACAACTGGACAAAAGTATTGGGACACTTAGGACTAGCACCAGCCAAATATGCGGGCCCGACCAACGCTGCTTGCAGCTTTAATTTTTTTATGTTTTTTGCTGGTGGTGTGCCTTGGGATTTTTTCAACGAAAAAAATGTGCCTCGGTATTGGGACACTTTGGACTAAAACTGGACAAAAGTATTGGGACACTTACGACGAAAACTGGACAAAAGTATTGGGACACTTAGGAATAAAACTGGACAAAAGTTTTGGGACACTTTGGACGAAAACTGGACAACACTATTGGGACACTTGGGACTAAAACTTGACACGTATTGGGACACTTAGGACTAAAGCTGGACAAAAGTATTGGGACACTTATGACTAAAACTGGACAAAAGTATTGGGACACTTAGGACTAAAACTGGACAAAAGTATTGGGACACTTAGGACTAAAACTGGACAAAAGTATTGGGACACTTAGGACTAAAACTTGACATAAGTATTGGGACACTTCGGACTACTACTGGACAAAAGTATTGGGACACTTTGGACTAAAACTGGACAAAAGTATTGGGACACTTACGACGAAAACTGGACAAAAGTATTGGGACACTTGGGACTAAAACTTGACAAATGTATTGGGACACTTAGGACGAAAACTGGACAAAAGTATTGGGACACTTAGGAATAAAACTGGACAAAAGTTTTGGGACACTTTGGACGAAAACTGGACAACACTATTGGGACACTTGGGACTAAAACTTGACACACGTATTGGACACTTAGGACTAAAACTGGACAAAAGTATTGGGACACTTAGGACTAAAACTTGACATAAGTATTGGGACACTTCGGACTACCACTGGACAAAAGTATTGGGACACTTTGGACTAAAACTGGACAAAAGTATTGGGACACTTACGACGAAAACTGGACAAAAGTATTGGGACACTTGGGACTAAAACTTGACAAAAGTATTGGGACACTTAGGACGAAAACTGGACAAAAGTATTGGGACACTTAGGAATAAAACTGGACAAAAGTATTGGGACACTTTGGACGAAAACTGGACAACACTATTGGGACACTTGGGACTAAAACTTGACACACGTATTGGGACACTTAGGACTAAAACTGGACAAAAGTATTGGGACACTTAGGACTACAACTGGACAAAAGTATTGGGACACTTAGGACTAAAACTTGACAAAAGTATTGGGACACTTACGACAAAAACTGGACAAACGTATTGGGACATTTGGGACTAAAACTTGACAAAAGTATTGGGACACTTTGGACGAAAACTGGACAAAAGTATTGGGACACTTAGGAATAAAACTGAACAAAAGTATTGGGACACTTAGGACGAACACTGGACAACACTATTGGGACACTTGGGACTAAAACTTGACAAACGTATTGGGACACTTAGGACTAAAACTGGACAAAAGTATTGGGACACTTAGGACTACAACTGGACAAAAGTATTGGGACACTTAGGACGAAAACTGGACAAAAGTATTGGGACACTTAGGAATAAAACTGGACAAAAGTTTTGGGACACTTTGGACGAAAACTGGACAACACTATTGGGACACTTGGGACTAAAACTTGACACACGTATTGGGACACTTAGGACTAAAACTGGACAAAAGTATTGGGACACTTAGGACTAAAACTGGACAAAAGTATTGGGACACTTAGGACTAAAACTTGACATAAGTATTGGGACACTTCGGACTACCACTGGACAAAAGTATTGGGACACTTGGGACTGAAACTTGACAAAAGTATTGGGACACTTAGGACTAAAACTTGACAGTAGTATTGGGACACTTCGGACTACCACTGGACACAAGTATTGGGACACTTACAACTAAAACTGGACAAAAGTATTGGGACACTTACGACGAAAACTGGACAAAAGTATTGGGACACTTAGGACTAAAACTTGACATAAGTATTGGGACACTTCGGACTACTACTGGACAAAAGTATTGGGACACTTAGGAATAAAACTGAACAAAAGTATTGGGACACTTAGGACGAACACTGGACAACACTATTGGGATACTTGGGACTAAAACTTGACAAACGTATTGGGACACTTAGGACTAAAACTGGACAAAAGTATTGGGACACTTAGGACTAAAACTTGACATTAGTATTGGGACACTTCGGACTACCACTGGACACAAGTATTGGGACACTTACAACTAAAACTGGACAAAAGTATTGGGACACTTACGACGAAAACTGGACAAAAGTATTGGGACACTTAGGACTAAAACTTAACATAAGTATTGGGACACTTCGGACTACTACTGGACAAAAGTATTGGGACACTTAGGAATAAAACTGAACAAAAGTATTGGGACACTTAGGACGAACACTGGACAACACTATTTGGACACTTGGGACTGAAACTTGACAAAAGTATTGGGACACTTAGGACTAAAACTTGACAGTAGTATTGGGACACTTCGGACTACCACTGGACACAAGTATTGGGACACTTACAACTAAAACTGGACAAAAGTATTGGGACACTTACGACGAAAACTGGACAAAAGTATTGGGACACTTAGGACTACAATTGGACAAAAGTATTGGGACACTTACAACTAAAACTGGACAAAAGTATTGGGACACTTACGACGAAAACTGGACAAAAGTATTGGGACACTTACGACGAAAACTGGACAAAATTATTGGGACACTTAGGACTACAACTGGACAAAAGTATTTGGACACTTGGGACTGAAACTTGACAAAAGTATTGGGAAACTTAGGACTAAAACTTGACATTAGTATTGGGACACTTCGGACTACCACTGGACACAAGTATTGGGACACTTACAACTAAAACTGGACAAAAGTATTGGGACACTTACGACGAAAACTGGACAAAAGTATTGGGACACTTGGGACTAAAACTTGATAAAAGTATTGGGACACTTAGGACAAAAACTGGACAAAAGTATTGGGACACTTAGGAATAAAACTGGACAAAAGTTTTGGGACACTTTGGACGAAAACTGGACAACACTATTGGGACACTTGGGACTAAAACTTGACACACGTATTGGGACACTTAGGACTAAAGCTGGACAAAAGTATTGGGACACTTTGGACTAAAACTGGACAAAAGTATTGGGACACTTAGGACTAAAACTTGACATAAGTATTGGGACACTTCGGACTACCACTGGACAAAAGTATTGGGACACTTTGGACTAAAACTGGACAAAAGTATTGGGACACTTAGGACTAAAACTGAACAAAAGTATTGGGACACTTAGGACGAACACTGGACAACACTATTGGGAAACTTGGGACTAAAACTTGACAAACGTATTGGGACACTTAGGACTAAAACTGGACAAAAGTATTGGGACACTTAGGACTAAAACTTGACATAAGTATTGGGACACTTCGGACTACCACTGGACAAAAGTATTGGGACACTTTGGACTAAAACTGGACAAAAGTATTGGGACACTTACGACGAAAACTGGACAAAAGTATTGGGACACTTTGGACTAAAACTGGACAAAAGTATTGGGACACTTAGGACTAAAACTGGACAAAAGTATTGGGACACTTACGACAAAAACTGGACAAAAGTATTGGGACACTTGGGACTAAAACTTGACAAAAGTATTGGGACACTTGGGACTAAAACTTGACAAAAGTATTGGGACACTTAGGACGAAAACTGGACAAACGTATTGGGACACTTAGGAATAAAACTGAACAAAAGTATTGGGACACTTAGGACGAAAACTGGACAACACTATTGGGACACTTGGGACTAAAACTTGACAAAAGTATTGGGACACTTAGGACGAAAACTGGACAAAAGTATTGGGACACTTAGGAATAAAACTGAACAAAAGTATTGGGACACTTAGGACGAAAACTGGACAACACTATTGGGACACTTGGGACTAAAACTTGACACACGTATTGGGACACTTAGGACTAAAGCTGGACAAAAGTATTGGGACACTTAGGACTAAAACTGGACAAAAGTATTGGGACACTTAGGACTAAAACTTGACATAAATATTGGGACACTTCGGACTACCACTGGACAAAAGTATTGGGACACTTTGGACTAAAACTGGACAAAAGTATTGGGACACTTACGACGAAAACTGGACAAAAGTGTTGGGACACTTGGGACTAAAACTTGACAAAAATATTGGGACACTTAGGACGAAAACTGGACAAAAGTATTGGGACACTTAGGAATAAAACTGGACAAAAGTTTTGGGACACTTTGGACGAAAACTGGACAACACTATTGGGACACTTGGGACTAAAACTTGACACACGTATTGGACACTTAGGACTAAAACTGGACAAAAGTATTGGGACACTTAGGACTAAAACTTGACATAAGTATTGGGACACTTCGGACTACCACTGGACAAAAGTATTGGGACACTTTGGACTAAAACTGGACAAAAGTATTGGGACACTTACGACGAAAACTGGACAAAAGTATTGGGACACTTGGGACTAAAACTTGACAAAAGTATTGGGACACTTAGGACGAAAACTGGACAAAAGTATTGGGACACTTAGGAATAAAACTGGACAAAAGTATTGGGACACTTTGGACGAAAACTGGACAACACTATTGGGACACTTGGGACTAAAACTTGACACACGTATTGGGACACTTAGGACTAAAACTGGACAAAAGTATTGGGACACTTAGGACTACAACTGGACAAAAGTATTGGGACACTTAGGACTAAAACTTGACAAAAGTATTGGGACACTTACGACAAAAACTGGACAAACGTATTGGGACATTTGGGACTAAAACTTGACAAAAGTATTGGGACACTTTGGACGAAAACTGGACAAAAGTATTGGGACACTTACAACTAAAACTGGACAAAAGTATTGGGACACTTACGACGAAAACTGGACAAAAGTATTGGGACACTTAGGACTACAATTGGACAAAAGTATTGGGACACTTACAACTAAAACTGGACAAAAGTATTGGGACACTTACGACGAAAACTGGACAAAAGTATTGGGACACTTACGACGAAAACTGGACAAAATTATTGGGACACTTAGGACTACAACTGGACAAAAGTATTTGGACACTTGGGACTGAAACTTGACAAAAGTATTGGGAAACTTAGGACTAAAACTTGACATTAGTATTGGGACACTTCGGACTACCACTGGACACAAGTATTGGGACACTTACAACTAAAACTGGACAAAAGTATTGGGACACTTACGACGAAAACTGGACAAAAGTATTGGGACACTTGGGACTAAAACTTGATAAAAGTATTGGGACACTTAGGACAAAAACTGGACAAAAGTATTGGGACACTTAGGAATAAAACTGGACAAAAGTTTTGGGACACTTTGGACGAAAACTGGACAACACTATTGGGACACTTGGGACTAAAACTTGACACACGTATTGGGACACTTAGGACTAAAGCTGGACAAAAGTATTGGGACACTTTGGACTAAAACTGGACAAAAGTATTGGGACACTTAGGACTAAAACTTGACATAAGTATTGGGACACTTCGGACTACCACTGGACAAAAGTATTGGGACACTTTGGACTAAAACTGGACAAAAGTATTGGGACACTTAGGACTAAAACTGAACAAAAGTATTGGGACACTTAGGACGAACACTGGACAACACTATTGGGAAACTTGGGACTAAAACTTGACAAACGTATTGGGACACTTAGGACTAAAACTGGACAAAAGTATTGGGACACTTAGGACTAAAACTTGACATAAGTATTGGGACACTTCGGACTACCACTGGACAAAAGTATTGGGACACTTTGGACTAAAACTGGACAAAAGTATTGGGACACTTACGACGAAAACTGGACAAAAGTATTGGGACACTTTGGACTAAAACTGGACAAAAGTATTGGGACACTTAGGACTAAAACTGGACAAAAGTATTGGGACACTTACGACAAAAACTGGACAAAAGTATTGGGACACTTGGGACTAAAACTTGACAAAAGTATTGGGACACTTGGGACTAAAACTTGACAAAAGTATTGGGACACTTAGGACGAAAACTGGACAAACGTATTGGGACACTTAGGAATAAAACTGAACAAAAGTATTGGGACACTTAGGACGAAAACTGGACAACACTATTGGGACACTTGGGACTAAAACTTGACAAAAGTATTGGGACACTTAGGACGAAAACTGGACAAAAGTATTGGGACACTTAGGAATAAAACTGAACAAAAGTATTGGGACACTTAGGACGAAAACTGGACAACACTATTGGGACACTTGGGACTAAAACTTGACACACGTATTGGGACACTTAGGACTAAAGCTGGACAAAAGTATTGGGACACTTAGGACTAAAACTGGACAAAAGTATTGGGACACTTAGGACTAAAACTTGACATAAATATTGGGACACTTCGGACTACCACTGGACAAAAGTATTGGGACACTTTGGACTAAAACTGGACAAAAGTATTGGGACACTTACGACGAAAACTGGACAAAAGTGTTGGGACACTTGGGACTAAAACTTGACAAAAATATTGGGACACTTAGGACGAAAACTGGACAAAAGTATTGGGACACTTAGGAATAAAACTGGACAAAAGTTTTGGGACACTTTGGACGAAAACTGGACAACACTATTGGGACACTTGGGACTAAAACTTGACACACGTATTGGACACTTAGGACTAAAACTGGACAAAAGTATTGGGACACTTAGGACTAAAACTTGACATAAGTATTGGGACACTTCGGACTACCACTGGACAAAAGTATTGGGACACTTTGGACTAAAACTGGACAAAAGTATTGGGACACTTACGACGAAAACTGGACAAAAGTATTGGGACACTTGGGACTAAAACTTGACAAAAGTATTGGGACACTTAGGACGAAAACTGGACAAAAGTATTGGGACACTTAGGAATAAAACTGGACAAAAGTATTGGGACACTTTGGACGAAAACTGGACAACACTATTGGGACACTTGGGACTAAAACTTGACACACGTATTGGGACACTTAGGACTAAAACTGGACAAAAGTATTGGGACACTTAGGACTACAACTGGACAAAAGTATTGGGACACTTAGGACTAAAACTTGACAAAAGTATTGGGACACTTACGACAAAAACTGGACAAACGTATTGGGACATTTGGGACTAAAACTTGACAAAAGTATTGGGACACTTTGGACGAAAACTGGACAAAAGTATTGGGACACTTAGGAATAAAACTGAACAAAAGTATTGGGACACTTAGGACGAACACTGGACAACACTATTGGGACACTTGGGACTAAAACTTGACAAACGTATTGGGACACTTAGGACTAAAACTGGACAAAAGTATTGGGACACTTAGGACTACAACTGGACAAAAGTATTGGGACACTTAGGACGAAAACTGGACAAAAGTATTGGGACACTTAGGAATAAAACTGGACAAAAGTTTTGGGACACTTTGGACGAAAACTGGACAACACTATTGGGACACTTGGGACTAAAACTTGACACACGTATTGGGACACTTAGGACTAAAACTGGACAAAAGTATTGGGACACTTAGGACTAAAACTGGACAAAAGTATTGGGACACTTAGGACTAAAACTTGACATAAGTATTGGGACACTTCGGACTACCACTGGACAAAAGTATTGGGACACTTGGGACTGAAACTTGACAAAAGTATTGGGACACTTAGGACTAAAACTTGACAGTAGTATTGGGACACTTCGGACTACCACTGGACACAAGTATTGGGACACTTACAACTAAAACTGGACAAAAGTATTGGGACACTTACGACGAAAACTGGACAAAAGTATTGGGACACTTAGGACTAAAACTTGACATAAGTATTGGGACACTTCGGACTACTACTGGACAAAAGTATTGGGACACTTAGGAATAAAACTGAACAAAAGTATTGGGACACTTAGGACGAACACTGGACAACACTATTGGGATACTTGGGACTAAAACTTGACAAACGTATTGGGACACTTAGGACTAAAACTGGACAAAAGTATTGGGACACTTAGGACTAAAACTTGACATTAGTATTGGGACACTTCGGACTACCACTGGACACAAGTATTGGGACACTTACAACTAAAACTGGACAAAAGTATTGGGACACTTACGACGAAAACTGGACAAAAGTATTGGGACACTTAGGACTAAAACTTAACATAAGTATTGGGACACTTCGGACTACTACTGGACAAAAGTATTGGGACACTTAGGAATAAAACTGAACAAAAGTATTGGGACACTTAGGACGAACACTGGACAACACTATTTGGACACTTGGGACTGAAACTTGACAAAAGTATTGGGACACTTAGGACTAAAACTTGACAGTAGTATTGGGACACTTCGGACTACCACTGGACAAAAGTATTGGGACACTTTGGACTAAAACTGGACAAAAGTATTGGGACACTTACGACGAAAACTGGACAAAAGTGTTGGGACACTTGGGACTAAAACTTGACAAAAATATTGGGACACTTAGGACGAAAACTGGACAAAAGTATTGGGACACTTAGGAATAAAACTGAACAAAAGTATTGGGACACTTAGGACGAACACTGGACAACACTATTGGGACACTTGGGACTAAAACTTGACAAACGTATTGGGACACTGAGGACTAAAACTGGACAAAAGTATTGGGACACTTAGGACTAGCACCAGCCAAATATGCAGGCCCGACCAACGTTGTTTGCAGCTTTAATTTTTTTATGTTTTTTTGCTGGTGGTGTGCCTTGGGATTTTTTCAACGAAAAAAATGTGCCTCGGCTCAGAAAAGGTTGAGAAACACTGCACTAAAGTACCAACAATTTGTACTGTTAAGTAATGTACAAATAAAAGTACCCATCCCTACTTGTGTGTTTATTGGTAGGAAACTTTTTGTATACGAACTATAATTCATTACTTTTCAAAATAAAAGCAGTTTTCTCGACACAAACAGCCAAATAAAGCTGATCATCAATTAGATTGGCTGGGCGGAGTGTTCCCTGTGTGCATACACTTACAGTATTTGACAACAAATATACCATCATTCATCATCTAGCAGGGTGGCGTCCAAATAAAAAAGACCCCTGGATACAAGATTTGGCTCGCCCTGCACTAGACTGTCTCTCATGAACTCACTGACATTCACAAGTCAGGTGCTTCTTAATGGCTTCTGACGGTGTGTGTGTGTGTGAGAGAGAGAGAGAGAGAGAGAGAGAGGAAGTGAGAGAGGCATTGACAGAGAGCCGATAGACGCAAAGTGAAGGAGAAGGAAACTAGATCTGGCCACTAACTCGATAGAAGGCGATAGAAGTCAATTTAGTTTGTGTGCTGCTGAGAACGGACTGCAGCAGTTTGCATCCTCTCGCTTCTCCTGCGGGTAAAAGCATCACACACACACACACACACACACACACACACACACATATATATATATATCTTGCCTACTTTGTGTGGACCAGTGGCGTGCAGTCATTAGAGGCAGGTGCCATCATGGAAAGAAAAAAAATGTAAAAAGAAAAAAAATTAACTAAATTGTTATATGTATCCAGTGATTATACTATAAAGTTATTTTCCATTTAACTTCACCAGTTTTAGATTATTTTTATTCAAAATCGCTGAATTTTCACATTTGCCGTTCAAATACTGAGAAGAGACGGTGCGGTGAACAGCAGCCAGTTGAGGCACGTCACTCAGTGCCTCAACATGGTTTCCGGACTCGGCTAACTGCTGGCCTGCTGTGCAGTGAGACCGTATTGCTATATGAATTATATTATACATTTCCATAGTTTAGTTAGCTGAGGTATATAATGTACAGTGTATTTTGTCAACAACTGTATGTGTGTAACGTATTTCTTGTGCTGAGCGATCATAAAACAGCTGCAAAAGACGCACTGGCTGAGGCTCCAGTAATCCTGCCTCCTGCACCCCCGCCGTAGAATTGTTATATCAACTAAAGCCCACACTTAAACTTTCCACGTGCAAGATTGAATCTATTTAAAAAAAATATTTCATAAGAAGCCAAAAAGTGCAAAAACAATAATGTTGGAGGAGTTGTGAATGACTGCAGGGCCACAACATTAGGTACACCTGCAGACTGCAGGTGTATCTAATTCACAACTCCTCCAACACGAACATTATTGTTTTTGCACTTTTTGGCTTCTTATTAAATAACTTTTGTAACCTATTTTCATGGGTTTTCCTCTTTGTGATGTTAAGTTCCTGTTATGCGCTGTTATACAGTATATGCCTTGAGCTCTTATTTTGAAGGCGCTAAGAGCGGAAGTGATGACACGGAGTGGAGCGGAAGTTTTTGAAAGAAGGTAAATAAAGTGGTCCTCGTGTAAACTGGAGCCTCCGTGTTTGTTAGTTTGTAGTTTCATACAGTATAGGTGACATTTATAAACCCTCGGTTACACTTTTTTAAATAGATTCAATCTTGCATGTGGAAAGTTTAAGTGAGGGCTTTAGTTGCGGCGCATGGACTTAATTTCTAAGTAAAGGTAAGACAATAAAAACGTTTTTTTTATTAAATGTGCTTTTTTGTGTGCTACAGTTTGTATGTGTAAAGTTAAAGTTAAGTTAAAGTACCAATGATTGTCACACACACACTAGGTGTAATGAAATTTGTCCTCTGTATTTGACCCATCCCCTTGATCACCCCCTGGGAGGTGAGGGGAGCAGTGGGCAGCAGCGGCGCCGCGCCCAGGAATCATTTTTGGTGATTTAACCCCCAATTCCAAGCCTTGATGCTGAGTGCCAAGCAGGGAAGAATGCTGGTATGAGCTTTTAAACATAACCCGTTAACTGCTGCCAATCAAATGGTGAATAAGATACTCTTTAGGGTTCATATGTTTGTAAATCTGACTGTGATGAAGTCAGTGCCTCACCAGCCATCAACCTCACCGCACGTCACTGGTAGGTTGTGAAGGCCCCCCTTTCCACTATAGCTAGAATGATGAAAAATATATATCTAGCACTAGATGGGAGTAGAGAGTTGCAACCTCACTTCAGAATGCAAACCACACAATATTTTACTTTTGTAGTTGTGAGGACCGACCGCTGTTGCTAGGTAGATTTGACCATACACACACATACCGTATTTTTCGGAGTATAAGTCGCTGCGGAGTATAAGTCGCACCGGCCGAAAATGCATAATAAAGAAGGAAAAAAACATATATAAGTCGCACTGGAGTATAAGTTGCATTTTTTGGGGGAAATATATTTGATAAAAACCCAACACCAAGAATAGACATTTGAAAGGCAATTTAAAATAAATAACAGGCTGAATAAGTGTACGTTATATGAGGCATAAATAACCAACTGGTATGTTAACGCAACATATTATGGTAAGAGTCATTCAAATAACTATAACATATACAAACCCTGTTTCCATATGAGTTGGGAAATTGTGTTAGATGTAAATATAAACAGAATACAATGATTTGCAAATTATTTTCAACCCATATTCAGTTGAATATGCTACAAAGACAACATATTTGATGTTCAAACTGATAAACATTTTTTTTTTTTTTGCAAATAATCATTAACTTTAGAATTTGATGCCAGCAACACGTGACAAAGAAGTAGGGAAAGGTGGCAATAAATACTGATAAAGTTGAGGAATGCTCATCAAACACTTATTTGGAACATCCCACAGGTGAACAGGCAAATTGGGAACAGGTGGGTGCCATGATTGGGTATAAAAGTAGATTCCATGAAATGCTCAGTCATTCACAAACAAGGACGGGGCGAGGGTCACCACTTTGTCAACAAATGCGTGAGCAAATTGTTGAACAGTTTAAGAAAAAACTTTCTCAACGAGCTATTGCAAAGAATTTAGGGATTTCACCATCTACGGTCCGTAATATCATCAAAGGGTTCAGAGAATCTGGAGAAATCACTGCAGGTAAGCAGCTAAGCCCGTGACCTTCGATCCCTCAAGCTGTACTGCATCAACAAGCGACATCAGTGTGTAAAGGATATCACCACATGGGCTCAGGAACACTTCAGAAACCCACTGTCAGTAACTACAGTTGGTCGCTACATCTGTAAGTGCAAGTTAAAACTCTCCTATGCAAGGCGAAAACCGTTTATCAACAACACCCAGAAACGCCGTCGGCTTCGCTGGGCCTGAACTCATCTAAGATGGACTGATACAAAGTGGAAAAGTGTTCTGTGGTCTGACGAGTCCACATTTAAAATTGTTTTTTGGAAACTGTGGACGTCGTGTCCTCCGGACCAAAGAGGAAAAGAACCATCGGGATTGTTATAGGCGCAAAGTTGAAAAGCCAGCATGTGTGATGGTATGGGGGTGTATTAGTGCCCAAGACATGGGTAACTTACACATCTGTGAAGTCGCCATTAATGCTGAAAGGTACATACAGATTTGGAACAACATATGTTGCCATCCAAGCAACGTTACCATGGACGCCCCTGCTTATTTCAGCAAGACAATACCAAGCCACGTGTTACATCAACGTGGCTTCATAGTAAAAGAGTGCGGGTACTAGACTGGCCTGCCTGTAGTCCAGACCTGTCTCCCATTGAAAATGTGTGGCGCATTATGAAGCCTAAAATACCACAACGGAGACCCCCGGACTGTTGAACAACTTAAGCTGTACATCAAGCAAGAATGGGAAAGAATTCCACCTGAGAAGCTTCAAAAATGTGTCTCCTCAGTTCCCAAACGTTTACTGAGTGTTGTTAAAAGGAAAGGCCATGTAACACAGTGGTGAACATGCCCTTTCCCAACTACTTTGGCACGTGTTGCAGCCATGAAATTCTAAGTTAATTATTATTTGCAAAAAAAAATAAAGTTTATGAGTTTGAACATCAAATATCTTGTCTTAGAAGTGCATTCAATTGAATATGGGTTGGAAAAGGAATTGCAAATCATTGTATTCCGTTTATATTTACATCTAAAACAATTTCCCAACTCATATGGAAACGGGGTTGGTAGAACATGCTATACGTTTACCAAACAATCTGTCACTCCTAATCGCTAAATCCCATGAAATCTTATACGTCTAGTCTCTTACGTGAATGAGCTAAATAATATTATTTGATATTTTACGCTAATGTGTTAATCAGTTCACACATAAGTCGCTCCTGAGTATAAGTCGCACCCCCGGCCAAACTATGAAAAAAACTGCGACTTATAGTCTGAAAAATACGGTAGTAGTAAGTTCTTGTGAGTTGGCCATTTTTTAAGGACAGCAAAGTACTCAATGAAGGTAACACATCTAAATTGAAAATAAATCATGTCTTGCTCATTTCTCAACCTATTTTCATTCAGTTTACATTATTGTATAAATGTACAAAACATGTACTGCATATACAAATGTATACATAAATACATAAGAGTACAGTACACACACACACACACACACACACACACACACACACACACACACACACATACATGTCTTGCCTACTTTGTGTGGACCCACGTTTGGCTAGTCCAGGGGTCGGCAAACCAAAATGTTGAAAGAGCCATATTGGACCAAAAATACAAAAACAAATCTGTCTGGAGCCGCAACAAATTAAAAGCCATATTACATACAGATAGTGTGTCATGAGATATAAATTGAATTAAGAGGACTTAAAGGAAACTTAATGACCTCAAATATACCTACAAATGAGGCATAATGATGCAATATGTACATATAGCTAGCCTAAATAGCATGTTAGTATCAATTAGCTTGCAGTCATGCAGTGAGCAAATATGTCTGATTAGCACTCCACACACGTCAATAACATCAACAAAACTCACCTTTGTGCATTCACGCACAACGTTTAAAGTTTGGTGGACAAAATGAGACAGAAAAAGAAGTGGCATAAAACACGTCCTAGAAAGTCGGAGAAAGTTATACAAGTAAACAAACTACGGTGAGTTCAAGGACCGCCAAAATTAGTAGGACAAAACGGCAATCGCCAAATACTCGAATCAGTGAAGCATGTTTAATATAAACAGTGTTCTTTATAACAATTAGGGAGGTCTGTGTCATGTTTGTCCTCCTACAGAAACCTTATTAAAACAAACAAAAAAAAATTTCCCCTCATCTTTTTCCATTTTTCATACATTTTTGAAAAAGCACCAGAGAGCCACTAGGGCGGCGCTAAAGAGCCGCATGCGGCTCTAGAGCCGCGGGTTGCCGACCCCTGGGTTAGCAGGTTGTGAGGGCCCCCCTTTCCACTATAGCTAGAATGATGAAAAAAAATATGTAGCACTAGATGGGAGTAGAGAGTTGCAACCTCACTTCAGAATGCAAAACACACAAAGTAAAACAAATATTTTACTTCTGTAGTTGTGAGGACCAGGCAAATGTCCTCACAAGTCAAAAGGTCCTCACAGAAAGGGTGGTTTGTCAAGTGTATGTCCACACAAGGATGTTGAGACAAGTACACACACACACACACACACACACACACACACACACACACACACTGGTTATCATTTGGAATGGGGACCAAGTTTTTGATCATACCTTGTGGAGACCACCCTTTCTACAGGTTGTGGAGGCATAAAAAAAATGGTGTAAAAATGTCCACTGCCCAGTTAGCTCATACACGTCTTTAAATCTCTGGATTGATGAAGTAATGTGCTGATCATTCTTACTGGGGACCCTGGGGAAAAAAGAGTTAATATGGTTCATGGGGGACCAAATTTAAATAATTTTGCATAATTCACACACATTTGTACGTAACTACTGAGGACCATATAAAAAATTTAAAAAAAAAGCTGAAATGAAATATGACATGATGGTCAGAATACAGCACTACAGCTGTCCTCTTATAGGAAGTTTCACCACTTCAATGTTAAATCAAATCCTGCATCTTCTGTGACATTACTGAAAACTGCTATTTAGCAGTAATGAAGTTGTCTGCAACTCCAACTACCATATATAGAAGGATGGAACATTCTGAATGTGAATCATACTTTAAGGTAGTGATGGGTTGATGAGGCCTCATGAAGCGTTTTGACACATTGCAAAACTGTATTGATACTGTGTCGATACTGTGTCACTGAATACTGACATCTGCTGGACATTAAAAATCCCTACAGGCAACCTATGGACCGACTCAACTGACACTGATTTTATGACCTAGTACAGTGGTTCTCAAATGGGGGTACGCGTACCCCTGGGGGTACTTGAAGGTATGCCAAGGGGTACGTGAGATTTTTTTTAAATATTCTAAAAATAGCAACAATTCAAAAATCCTTTATAAATATATTTATTGAATAATACTTCAACAAAATATGAATGTAAGTTCATAAACTCAGTGAAGCGCACGCTCAGGTTTGTCACTAAAATGTCTGTCAAAAAGAACTGTGAAAAGAAATGC
>NC_084577.2:23947586-23955086 GCF_033978685.3 Nerophis lumbriciformis | reverse complement strand
AGTCGACAGAAAAAAGGGGTCAAAAAAGGGTTTTGAAAAAAAGGGAATTCCTGGAATTTTTTTTAACTGGGGAAAAATGATAGTTTCAATTTACAGAACGGTGGAATGTGTTGAAGGTGGAATGGTTTGAATCGGTTGAAAAATGTGGAAATGGTGGAAGTCTGAAAAATGGCCAATTCATTTTGAATGGGAAAAATGTCGTGGAAAACCTGGAATTCTGGGAAATCTGGGAATTTGTCGAGGGAAAGCCCGCGATTCCCGGATAGGCTGAACAGTTTGAAGTTGGAACGGTTTGAATCGGATGAAAAATGTGGATTGATAGAAAATCTTCCAATCTAAAATTTGTAGGAAAATTCAAAAAGACAGGCAAAAATATCACCATAACCGACAGCATATTACAACAATGAAATAAGACATACTAGGTAGTACCGACGGACTTCGGTCTATACTAACTAAAGTACCGAATTCGGAAGGCAACTCTAAGTGATGGTCATGAAAGTTGCAGTGTGATCAATTGTCGGAGGCAGATATTTACATATATCCGAATTTAAATGTTACTTCTTTTGATTTCATTGTCATATTACAAAACAGCTAGTGTTTTTCTTCCAAATATGGTCTTTTGGTTGTCTGCAAAACTGTGTGCTTAACCTTGAAGTGAGGAATGTTAGAGAGAGCGATAATAAGCATTTGTTTTGGCTAGGGGGACATGACTGCCAGGGGGGGGGGGCAGGAAGAGGGACTTAGGGGGAGAGGGTTTTGGGTCGGGGAGACAGACCATTTTGGCGGCGCGATAGAATGTTCTATGCTGGACTGGTCTCAAATGTATATCTGCAAAGCTTTGAAAATATACAACAAAATACCTATTCTGTCTCTGGTGGTTTTTCAACTCAGCTTTAAGTGTCGTAAAAAGCTTGGGAGCGACTTGTGACTTGAATTCCCTGGGAGGAACAACTGGTCCAAAACGCAACACCATCAAGACTGAAACTGTTCTGTGGCCGCTGTTTTGCATCTTTTTTTGGTATGTCTAGAAAAGCAGTTGCGTAAAAATAGCTGAGAAAAACCCTACGTGTGTCAACATACAGTATATGGACTGTCAAAAATGTACATATAGTTTCAGCAATATCATGTATTCATTTTTTAGCTGATGGATGACTTAAGGGGGCGGATTCAAACAAATTGAATTGATGCGTTTTGGTTGTCTGCTAGTGTTTTTTTTTCATTTAAAATATATATTATTAACGTATTTCCTGTATGAAAAAAATGTTTTTGCAAAATGCATTTTCTTGTGTCTGGAACATTCGAGGGCATTCTCGGATTTAGTGTCAGCTTGTTCCATGGGCGGTAAAAATGCCCAGAAAAAGCGGCAAATTTTCAAGACAAAGCAACAGGTAGGCGCATTAATTTGCAGCTTGAACATCACATTAAAGGCTCAGTGGCCACATGCGTGGACAGCACCTTTTAGCTCTTATTTCCAAAATTCTGTACACTACTGAATTGGGGTCTTATGGCCGATTATGTGGACACTTATACTGCCATCTGGTGGTGTCAGAAGAGTATAACATACAATGGAATTTGGAGAAAAAAAAGTGTAAAAATAAGAATGAGCATGTCACTAAACATGACGTACACGTTTGTGTACTTATGGACTAAGTACATCATATCAAAAGATGATTCTTAGTTTTTATTCTAATTAGGGTCCAATAAGCCCAAATATAAAAAAAGCATGCAAAAAAAACAGCTTGGGCCTTAAGAGGTTATAACAAGTGAGAGCGAGTGGAGAGTTTGAGCAGAAAATGTTGTATTGCTGTTTTGTTCTTGGGTGTTCTAGTCGTTCGAATAGAGAGAGAAGAAATAATTTCACAGAGTTCTGAAAGAAGTGGTTCATAAAGGTAATAAAGTCAGGGGGAAAAACTAAATGTCTCTTAAAAATATCACTTATACAATCGGACCATGCTTGTGTCTGCAGTGATCACTTTGTAAAATGTTGGAACATTTGATTTGTTCGAGAAACTTTCTGTGATGTAATGGAGTTTATTCTCGAGTGTATTAGTAGTGTTTGAGAGCAGAACTAAATGTAAAAAAGGATGGCATTCGTTTGTGTTCTTTAGTGCCTAAAGAAAAAGTAGAAGAGCTGCTTGTGCAAATAAACTAACGTCATGTTAAGTCCTGGTAATAAATATTGGGATTGTTGCTCAAATACACCATTGTCATAACAAACTAAAAGGTTAGTTGTTGTGCAGGAAAGTCATTCAACACGAATGACCACATTATAGCATATTTGGTGCTATTTGTTAGCATCAAGAACATATCCTTCATAGTGTTAATAAACTATGAACTTTATATCATAAAAACAACTGCAGACATGAATTGTAGATGAGACTAATATCTGTAGCAGGAAATCAACTGCAAACAAACGTTTCCTACTGCAACACACAGCAAGAACATCCAGAAGCTGCAATACATACAAAATAGTGCCGCTAGGATCCTGATGAGAGTGCAGAAATATGACCATATCACACCAATACTCAAATCCCTTCACTGGCTTCCTGTTCCACTCAGGATTGAATTCAAAGTCTCCCTACTAACTCACCAGTGCCTCCATGGAAATGCCCCCCTCTACCTCAAAGAACTACTCACCCCCAAATCCTCCGCTCCGGACAGGCTAACCTCCTCCAACCTCCGAGGACAAAGCTACGAACAATGGGAGACAGGGCTTTCTGCTCCGCCGCTCCCAGTCTGTGGAACGCTCTCCCTGACCACCTGAGGGCTCCACAGACTGTGGATGCTTTTAAAAAAGGCTAAAAAAAAACTTTTTTTTCTCTTTTTTTTTTAAAAAACCTTTTTTTTTTAGATATATGCATACTAGTTCTACCTATTAGGCTGTTCTAGTTTTTATTTTTATTTTTTTTAATTATCTTTTAATATTTTTTTTTAATACACTAGCACTTTGAGGTTGTTTGTTCAATGTAAAGTGCTTTTTACAAATAAAATCTATTATTATTGTTATTATTTGGGCCCGCATGGCCCATTGTATAAGGACTCCCAAAGGGAGTCCTTATGCAATGGGACATAAGGACCTATTGAATTTGTAAGGTTTTATTCTTTATTCTTTATTCTTCCGCCGCCACATTAAACTGTAATTTGACCCACTTAACATGCTTCAAAACTCACCATATTTGAGCCACACATCAGGACCTGCGAAAATTACCTTTTTTAAAAAAAAACGAACCCCAAAACTCAAAATTGCGCTCTAGCGCCCCCTAGGAAAAAAAAAACTAGACTGCCTATATCTCCCACTAGAAAGATCGGAGAGACATGAAACAAAAACCTGTATGTAGGTCTGACTTAGACCTAGTTTTCATAAATGTATATTATCGGGCAGAAATCAACAGGAAGTTGGCAATTCCCCCTTCTAGACAAAAAAGTACTAAAAACAGTCACTTTTGCCTCTTTGAGCTGTAATTTGACCCCCTTAACATGCTTCAAAACTCACCGAACTGAACACACACATCAGGACTGGCAAAAATTGCGATCTAATAAAAAACCTAACCCCAAATCTCAAAATTGTGCTCTAGCGCAATTTTTTAATGAAACGCACAAAAAACTGCTCCTCGGATGAAAAAACTGACAAAACTGCCTGTAACTCCCACTGGGAAGGTCGGAGAGACATGAAACAAAAACCTCTATGTAGGTCTCACTTAGACCTACATTTCATAAATTGACAACCCCCAGCAAAAATCAACAGGAAGTTTGCTATTCCCCCTTCAAAACACATTTTTTGTAAAAACCGGTCACCTTCCTTCAAAAACAAACTCCTCTGAGCGCGTTTGTCGTTTCGCCTTCAAACTAACACAGGAGAGAGATTGAACCCTTGTGATTACAATGACAGAAGCGCTTTTTTTCTAACTGCTCCGGTTTTGATTTTATGACCCTTCAAAGACCCGCTGCGCTGATGCTGCTGCGCTGCTGTTTTTTTAAGATGGCTGCTTAAAAGCAGGAAGCACCAACGTGCCCACACAATGCAGACAAGGTAGGTACACTAGACAAAAGTCTTGGGACACTTCAGACTAAAAGTAGACAAAAGTATTGGGACACTTATGACTATCACTGGACAAAAGTATTGGGACATTTAGGACTAGCACCTGCCAAAAACGCGGGCCCGACCAATGCTGCTTGCAGCTTTAATTATCCTTGTTCTCATTAGCGTCACGAAGACAGCAGCACTCGTTATGTCAATCAAATATGTTGCTTAGCGATGCACCATTAAGTCCAACTTGGTCTTTGATGGATTCATGTTTACTTTGTGGAGCCCTCATGTGTAAAGACATGATGTGCCTCCTATCTTTTCTTCTCTAAATCCTTGTGAGTGTCGAAGGCAGGGCAGTCGAGGCGAGCAGTAACGTCTCGGTGATGACGAATGGTTTAAATATTTAAAGAAATATTTTTCTTAAGGAGTGTATAACCCATTTTAAATATTTGTTGCACGATCGCTTGTATGTTTGCCTCAAAGCCTTTCAAAATACACACAAATTTGCACTGATGCAGGTAAATAAACAGTAGCCTAATGGGGACTCTAGACCAGGGGTCGGCAACCCGCGGCTCCGGAGCCACATGCGGTTCTTTGATCACTCTGATGCGGTTCAGCTGCATGCTTGCCGACCCTCCCGATTTTCCCGAGAGATTTCCGATGCCTCTCACAGAAAACTCCCGGGATTAATATTCTCCGATTTTCACCCTAAAAACAATAACAAAGGTGTGCCATGATGGTGCAGCATTTATCGCCCTCTACAATCTGTACAAACATCGTGCCAGGACAGCCTTTAGTTGTATGCATCTTCTACTTGCACACGTACGTGACAGCAAGGCATACTTGCTCAACAGCCACACAGGTTACACTGACGGTGGCGGTATAAAACAACTTTAAGACTCTTACTAATAATGCGCCACACTTTGAACCAAAACCAAACAAGAATGACAAACACATTTCGGGAGAACATCTGCACCGTAACACAACATAAACACAACAGAACAAATACCCAGAATCCCATGCAGCCCTGACTCTTCCCCACATTATACACCCCTGCTACCACCAAACCCCGCCCCCACCCCAACCCTGCTCCCCCACAGATCAACCCCCCCACCCCCACCCCCCACCCTCCGTAGCGTCGGTTGAGGTTGGGCGGGGTTTGGTAGCGGGGGTGTATAATGTAGCCCGGAAGAGTTCGGGCTGCATGGGATTCTGGGTATTTGTTCTGTTGTGTTTATGTTGTATTACGGTGCAGATGTTCTCCCGAAATGTGTTTGTCATTCTTGTTTGGTGTGGATTCACATTGTGGCGCATTATTAGTAAGAGTGTTAAAGTGTTTTATACCGCCACTGTCAGTGTAACTTGTATGGTTGTTGACCAAGTATGCCTTACTGTCACTTATGTGAGCAGGCAGAAGCCCCATACAACGTGTGGCTGGGCCGGCACGCTGGTTGTAGTGGGTGCTAAATGCTGTACCATCACGGCACGATCGAGGGAATAGTTGCCCTGAAATTCGTAGTCTGCCGGGAAAATCGGGAGGGTTGACAAGAATGACGCTGTCAAGCGCCATTCATATAAAACTCGCGGGCCGCACTAACATTAAATTTTCATATTAAGGTGTGGGCCGCGTGTCTGAGACCCTTGGTTTATACATAGCACAAAGCAAAAAAAAACTTTGTATGCAGTGTTATTTCATTTTAAATTTCAAAAGATTTTTGTGGCTCCCATTGTTTTCTTTAATTTGTGAAACTGGTCAAAATGGCTCTTTGACTGGTAAAGGTTGCCGACCCCTGCTCTAGACCATGGCCTAAAACCAGGAGGTGCCTCTAGGTCACGTGATTGCAACCCAGCAAAAGTAAACACAGTTGTATTGTTTGCACGTGCAGTTTAGTGCGTAGTGTTTAGATATTAGTAGATTCTAGAGTTACTGTATACAGTTATGGTCACAACAGTTGTGGTGTTATAAAGTGATGGTCATGACTAGAGATGATAAATGCGTTAAAATGTAATATCGGAAATTATCGGTATCGTTTTTTTATTATTTGTTTTTTTTTATTAAATCAACATAAAAAACACAAGATACACTTACAATTAATGCACCAACCTAAAAAACCTCCCTCCCCCATTCACACAAAAGGGTTGTTTCTTTCTGTTATTAATATTCTGGTTCCTACATTATATATCAATATATATCAATACAGTCTGCAAGGGATACAGTCCGTAAGCACACATGATTGTGCGGGCTGCTACTAGTTTCTATGTAACTGTTTTTAATATTGTTTTACTTAATTTTTTATTCAAGAAAATGTTTTTAATTTATTTATCTTATTTTATTAATTTTTTTAAAAAGTACCTTATCTTCACCATACCTGGTTGTCCAAATTAGGCATAATAATGTGTTAATTCCACGACTGCATATATCGGTTGATATCGGTATCGGTAATTAAAGAGTTGGACAATATCGGAATATCGGATATCGGCAAAAAGCCATTAACGGACATCCCTAGTCATGACTTAATGTAGTGTTATAAAGTGATGGTCATGACTTAATGCAGTGTTATAAAGTAGGGATGTCCGATAATATCGGACTGCCGATATTATCGGCCGATAAATGCTTTAAAATGTAATATCGGAAATTATCGGTATCGGTTTTAAAATTATCGGTACCTTTATCTTTTTAAAACGCCGTTGTGTACACGGACGTAGGGAGAAGTACAGGGCGCCAATAAACCTTAAAGGCACTGCCTTTGCGTGCCGGCCCAATCACATAATATCTACGGCTTTTCACACACACAAGTGAATGCAATGCATACTTGGTCAACAGCCATACAGGTCACACTGAGGGTGGCCGTGTAAACAACTTTAACACTGTTACAAATATGCGCCACACTGTGAACTCACACCAAGAAGAATGACAAACACATTTCGGGAGAACATCCGCATTGTAACTCAACATAAACACAACAGAACAAATACCCAGAATCCCTTGCAGCACTAACTCTTCCAGGACGCTACAATATACACCCCCCGCATTCACACAATAGGAATAAATCGATTAATTTTGGTGAATGCTTTGGAGCATTCACACAATAATGCATTTATCCACTGATGTCTTGTCATCGCATCAGTGTGACACATTGTACACCCAGATGCATTCTGGGGCTTTTATGACTACATCACATTAAGTTCCGGTGAAACTTGATTATTAAACATTAGTTTGGCGTAACATTCCCTCATTATTTCTCATTACGCTGACAATTAGCGACACGCCCTGTGCAAGTTGTTGAGACAGTAAGGATGTGAGATGGAGAAAGGTTAGCATCCGGGGAGCAAACGGTGTGAATGGAGCTGAGTCAGTCCCATCAATGCACCACAGTAAACTCTCAGTCCAATTATAATTTATGAGCTCCAGCGCATTTTATTGCTCCCGAGGAGGAGAGCGCTGCCACCGCGCGTGGAGCGGATTTGATCAT
>NC_084577.2:23852586-23942586 GCF_033978685.3 Nerophis lumbriciformis | reverse complement strand
CTTTCCCAAAATGCATAGTTTTTATGTATTTTACCCATTTTTCCTTAACTACTCCTTCCACAATTTTCAACCAAATCAAAACATTTGTCTTCACCAGGACAATATGGTAGTTTTTTTTTTGATTGACAGTTTTCCAGCATTCATGTTTTTCCACAACAAAAATGTGATACTCCTCCCACCATTCTTACTAACGGTTTTAACTTTCCCCCCTAAAAAAAACCATGATTATAAGTATATGTTCCACACTATCAGGAAATATTTTGTTGTAGTAAAAAAAACATTGATTTAGTCCGAAATTAGCAAAAAACGCAGTACTGTCGCCGCAATGTATCATGGGTACCCATGTCATTCTGACGTATTACATTAAAAGTACGCAGTGTCAGATGTTTAAAGCATGGGTGTCAAACTCTGGCCCGCGGGCCAAATTTGGTGTCGTATATTTCTAACAATGTTAAAGTTGCTTATACGGGCACCCTCAGTGTAAACTGTATCGCTGTTGATGAAGTATGCGTTGCATTCACGTGTGTGCGTACAGAAGCCGCTCATATCTTGTGACTGGGCGGGCACGTTGTTAGAAGGGATGAAAAGCGGACGTGACGACAGCTTATAGAGGTCGTTAAAAGCAGTGCCTGCAAGGCACGCCCCCAAGACTGTGGAGTACGAGATATAATGACTGATGAACACCGTCGTTCGATAATGAAGGTTGCCTCAGCTCAAAGCCTGAGCCCCGACATTAATGAACTAGCATCCAAGAAAAGATGGCAGGTATCTGGCTTGGGCACATCAGATTAGATCAGTGTGTTGCAAACTGAGCAGTTTAAAGTCCTGAATGGTTGGTTTATTCATTATTTTATTTCCAAATTGATGAGCCTGTGGAAAAAGTTAATGTTGATATTTACCTCAGAAGGCTGCAAATAGAAAAGAGGCATTCAATTTTTATTTAAATTGTATTTGATATGCCATTGATATTTTTTAATTATTATTATTATTAACTCGATTTTGCATGTCATTATAAAGTTATATAAGCCTTGCTTGTTCAATATTTAATGCAAAACGTGTTTGGGTCCCTATTAAAAGGTTAATTTGTTCAACCTTGGCCCGCGGCTTTGTTCAGTTTTAAATTTTGGCCCACTCTGTATTTGAGTTTGACACCCCTGGTTTAAAGCATTATTGCACAAAACCCAAAACCAGTGAAGTTAGCACGTTGTGTAAATGGTAAATAAAAACAGAATACAATGATTTGCAAATCCTTTTCAACTTATACTCAATTGAATAGACTGCAAAGACAAGATATTTAATGTTTGAAATGAGAATCTTGTTTTTTTTTTGCAAATAATCATTAACTTACAATTTAATGGCAGCAACACATTGAAAAAAACACTTTTCCACTTTGCATCAGTCCATCCTAGAAGCCGGCGGCGTTTCTGGGTGTTGTTGATAAATGGCTTTGGCTTTGCATAGTAGAGTTTTAACTTGCACTTACATATGTAGCGACCAACTGTAGTTACTGACAGTGGTTTTCTGAAGTGTTCCTGAGCTCATGTGGTGATATCCTTTACACACTGATGTCGCTTTTTCAATCCAATCCAATCCACTTTATTTATATAGCACATTTAAACAACAAAATGTTTCCAAAGTGCTGCACAACAATATTAAACACAATTAAAAACAATATAAAATAAATGTGATTAAAAACAATTTCAAAGGGTAAAACCAATTAAAACAGTAAATAGAAAGCAAAAAGCAAAATTTTAAAAACACAGAGGACAACAGAGGACCACACAACTCACGTAGTGTTAAAAGCCAGAGAATAAAAGTGGGTCTTAAGACGAGACTTAAAACACTCCACTGTGGGAGCAGTTCGAACATGGAGGGGCAGAGTGTTCCAGAGCTTAGGGCCGACCACAGAGAAGGCCCTGTCTCCCCTGGTTTTAAGTCTCGTCTTGGACACCACGAGCTGGAGCTGGCTCTCGGACCTTAGAGCGCGCGCAGGATTGTAAGTTTGGATGAGGTCCGAGATATACTGAGGTGCCAGTCCATGTAAAGCTTTAAAAACAAACAGCAAGGTTTTAAAATCAATTCTAAAATGAACAGGGAGCCAGTGCAAACTCTCAAGGATTGGGGTTATATGCTGGCGTCTCCTGGCCCCTGTTAAAAGTCGTGCTGCCGCATTCTGGACTAACTGCTGGTTTGATGGAGTACCGCCTGAGGGATCGAAGGTACGTAATATCATCGCTTACATGCAGTGATTTCTCCAGATTCTCTGAACCTTTTGATGATATTACGGACCGTAGATGTTGAAATCCCTAAATTCCTTGCAATAGCTCGCTGAGAAATGTTGTTCTTAAACTGTTGGACAATTTGCTCACGCATTTGTTGACAAAGTGGTGACCCTCGCCCCATCCTTGTTTGTGAATGACTGAGCATTTCATGGAAGCTGCTTTTATACCCAATCATGGCACCCACCTGTTCCCTAATTAGCCTGTTCACCTGTGGGATGTTCCAAATAAGTGTTTGATGAGCATTCCTCAACTTTCTCAGTCTTTTTTGCCACTTGTGCCAGCTTTTTTGAAACATGTCGCAGGCATCAAATTCCAAATGAGCTAATATTTGCAAAAAATAAAGTTTCTCAGTCCGAACGTTAAATATTTTGTCTTTGCAGTCTATTCAATTGAATATAGGTTGAAAAGGATTTGCAAATAATTGTATTCTGTTTTTATTTACTATTTACACAACATGCCAACTTCACTGGTTTTGGGTTTTGTATTTGACAGGATTATTTAGGTGATTATTACAATTCTCACCTGTCTTTCCTGAACTTGGTGTTTATACTGTTTTGTGTTTCCATGTGTCACCAGTCCAGGAACAGTCTGCAGGCGGGCGACGTGGACGGGGCCAGAAGACTCGGACGACTGGCTCGTCTGCTGAGTATCGTTTCCATGGTGCTGGGAGTGGTGGCCATCATCGTCTACATCTCACTTTCAGGTAGGAGAACAAAACAAATAACCGTTCAGCATCATTTTAAGGGACAGTGGAAACTTTGCTGACTTTGGTTGACTTACATGTGTATAAAGTTAACCACTGGATAACCAAACCCGATAAATTGAATAAAACCTTCAACTAATGATTTTCATGGCTGAATCGGATTAGTTAGGTTTTGCACATAGTCCACAATCATTCAAAGTATTGTTTTTTCCGGACCATAGGGCGCACCGGATTATAAGGCGCACTGCCGATGAACAGGTCTAGCCAGGTCTATTTTCATACAAAAGGTGCACTGAATTATAAGGCACATTAAAGGGGTCATATTATTATTTTATTTTTTTCTAAATGTAAAACACTTCCTTGTGGTCTACATCGGCGTTTTTCAACCACTGTGCCGCGGCGTGAGATACAGTCTGGTGTGCCGTGGGAGATGATCTAATTTCACCTATTTGGGTTAAAAATATTATTTGCAAACCAGTAATTATGGTCTGCAAATTATGTGTTGTTGTTGAGTGTCTGTGCTGTCAATATAAACAAAAGGTGAGTGCCCCTAAGAAAAGGCATTAAAGCGTAGGGAAGGCTATGCACTGAACTGGCTACAAAGTAAACAAAAACAGAATGCTGGACGACAGCAAAGACTTACTGTGGAGCAAAGACAATGTACATCCGAACATGACATGACAATCAACAATGTCCCCACAAAGAAGGATAAAAACAACTGAAATATTCTTGATTGCTAAAACAAAGTAGATGCGGGAAATATCGCTCAAAGGAAAATACCACAAAAAAAAAAGAGAAAAAGCCACCAAAATAGGAGCGCAAGACAAGAACTAAAACACTACGCACAGGAAACCAGCAAAAACCTCAAAATATGTCAAGGTGTGATGTGACAGGTGGTGACAGTACACCTACTTTGAGACAAGAGCTATAGTGATGCATGCTTGGTTATGCTTTAAAGTCATATCCAACAATTGCGACGACGACTTTTTACTGTCAACTGTTATTTGTTTTTTAATAAATCCCGCTGGTGGTGTGCCTCCGCATTTTTTCAACGCAAAAAATGTGCCTTGGCTGAAAAAAGGTTGAAAAACACTGGTCTACATAACATGTGATGGTGGTTCTTTGGTCAAAATGTTGCATAGATGATGCTTTACTGATCATCTTCAAGCCGCTTTTTGACAGTCGTTTCAGGATGCGCTGTTTTGTGGGCGGTCTTATTTACGTGGCTCACCTTCTCCCCGTCATCTTTGTTGTAGCGGTGTAGCGTGCAAGGACGGGAGTGGAAGAAGTGTCAAAAGATGGAGCTAACCGTTTTAATGACATTCAGACTTTACTTCAATCAATAACGGAGCAGTATCTCCTCATCCGGAAACAACAACACCGGAAATGTGGCCCGTGAAAAACCGTCCGACCGGAACTCTCAATAACTAAAGTTCCTTGGGTGAATAATACAAACTCACTACACCGGTATGTTTTAGCGCTTTCATGGCGAGTTAACTGACAGATATAAGTAAGAACTTTACACTACTTTATATTAGAAAAGGCAACAGCGGAGGATGAATGTCCCATAACAAGAAGATAGAGAAAACGAAGAAGCTTATCGACTACGGTGTCGACACGGACTACAAAGGCGGACGCGCACACATTTTCAGGACTTATGCAGATCCAAAATACAGATCAGCAGGTACCAAATGGTAAGAAAAGTGGCTTTTGCATAATATTGCGAAACAAAAGGCCAGATTAGACTTAGACTTAGACTTCCTTTTTATTGTCATTCAAATTTTAACTTTACAGCACAGATAAGAACGACATTTCGTTACATAAGCTCATGGTAGTGCAGGATAAAAAAAGCAATAAGGTGCATATATAAATAAATACATATAAATAATATATAAATATATATATATACAATAAATAAATATATATAAATAAATAAATAGATTACTGTACAGATAAATATATTGCACTTTTTCACATGCGTCCACGTTTATGGATGTATGTTATATTGTTTTTTTTATTCCAGCGAGCATTTTGAGGGGAGTTGAGGGGATAATTTAATTATGATGCTTTCAAGAGTCTTACGGCCGATAATGTGTCTTACCTTATACACACACCATAATAATACTCCTATGTTGAAGCACAGAACAATCCATCAAGCGGTGCGGCTTCATAGCTTACCAAAGTCGTACTAAAACATTTTGATAGATTTTTGAGCGCCGTGTGTAATGTTCTATATTTTCAATGGAACATATAAAATGTTGGTGTTGTTTACTTGAGTCATATTGCAGTTTACACGCATCTCTTATGTTTGACTGCCATCTACTGGTCACACTTATCATTACACCATGTACCAAAAAAAATTGCTTCGAAGTCAGTAAGCAAAACCAGAATTATTCCGTACATTAGGCGCACCAGATCGAGTTTTGCGAAAATGAAAGGATTTTAAGTGCGCCATATACCGTATTTTTCGGAGTATAAGTCGCACCGGCCGAAAATGCATAATAAAGAAGGAAAAAAACATATATAAGTCGCACTGGAGTATAAGTCGCATTTTTTGGGGGAATTTATTTGATAAAAGCCAACACCAAGAATAGACATTTGAAAGGCAATTTAAAATAAATAACAGGCTGAATAAGTGTACGTTATATGAGGCATAAATAACCAACTGGTATGTTAACGTAACATATTATGGTAAGAGTCATTCAAATAACTATAACATATAGAACATGCTATACGTTTACCAAACAATCTGTCACTCCTAATCGCTAAATCCCATGAAATCTTATACGTCTAGTCTCTTACGTGAATGAGATAAATAATATTATTTGATATTTTACGCTAATGTGTTAATAATTTCACACATAAGTCGCTCCTGAGTATAAGTCGCACCCCCGGCCAAACTATGAAAAAAACTGCAACTTATAGTCCGAAAAATACGGTAGTCCGAAAAATACGTTATGTGTCAAATTAAATTTGGCCCCCCGTGGATGTTTAGTTACTGCTCGATGGCTGATAAGAAAACAAAGTTAGCACCATATTTTTTGACACTCCTCCTTTGACTCCCATCCCTACACGCTACAATATTTCATTACAAAAACGCAGAAGTGATATTTTGTCGCGGAAATGGTTTAAAACGTGGATTTATGCCCGTCTGTGGACATTTCACATGCCTGCTGAAGGGATATTTGACAATAATGCATGATATGTCAAGCACACTTTTTAAAAGTTAATATTTTTTTTAAGGATGTCCGATAATGGCTTTTTGCCGATATCCGATATTGTCCAACTCTTTAATTACCGATACCGATATCAACCGATACCGATATATACAGTTGTGGAATTAACACATTATTATTCCTAATTTGGACAACCAGGTATGGTGAAGATAAGGTCCTTTTAAAAAAAATAATAATAATAAAATAAGATAAATAAATTAAAAACATTTTCTTGAATAAAAAAGAAAGTAAAACAATATAAAAACCGTTACATAGAAACTAGTAATTAATGAAAATGAGTAAAATTAACTGTTAAAGGTTAGTACTATTAGTGGACCAGCAGCACGCATAATCATGTGTGCTTACGGACTGTATCCCTTGCAGACTGTATTGATATATATTGATATATAATGTAGGAACCACAATATTAATAACAGAAAGAAACAACCCTTTTGTGTGAATGAGTGTAAATGGGGGAGGGAGGTTTTTTGGGTCGGTGCACTAATTGTAAGTGTATCTTGTGTTTTTTATGTTGATTTAATAAATAAAAAAATCCAATAATTTCCGATATTACATTTTAAAGCATTTATCGGACATCTCTAATTTTTGTCTCTCCCTTTCCTTTCTTTGACAGTTTTGAAGTGAGGGACACACACAGCCCCGTGAAGTCCAAACACAGATGCAACGAGAAGAAAAAGAAAAGAATGCATACATTTAAATCTGATCTGGTTTTATTTCTACCATATTGTAACTATGACATCATGACGTTCCGGAAGCAATAGCAAAGTCGTGATCTTGCTCCTGCATGCATTTCAACCCACTAACATCTGCTCCATGCAACACTATTACGGACAGGAACGAGAAGACACTTCCCACGTGTGATTATGGACGAGTGAGCACAGGAGACTTTTTCTACGCCAGTGATGGGACGCTTTAACAGCTTCTCCTGTTGGACAGCAGCATATAATCCTCCTATATTGAAAGCCGACACATCAAAAATGAGATGTACGTTTTGTACCATGCTGCGACTGCGAAGGCAGCGGACTGAATCGTTAAGACTGACGGAATGAGAAGTTGTGTACGTGAGGAGTCCAGCGCTTGTTGAATCATCCCAAAAAAAATACGATTATTGCTTTGAGTATGCAAACACACATGCACCCTTTCACATTAATCACTTTCATTTGCCACACCTAACACTTAATCTTTGCTCCAGCTCTTCACCTAATGCCCTTAATCTCTGTTTACAACCTTTCTACTTGTCGTATATCCTCAGTGCTACGCCACAGACTGGTCCAATTCAAGTCTTTTCTTGTATATGTAAGGGAAAATATATATGCAATATGTATGCATGATGTATGTTTCTTTAAATGACCTTCACTTCAATCAACATCCAGATCTAACAGATTGTGTTTCATATCAGACAGTGATCATCAGTGTTACCACACACACATGCACATGCACCTTCACAATACAGATAACATTAATTTCAGGGGGGGGCGTGAAAGAAATTTGTGAGGTAAGGTATGTGTGAGACAATTGCGTAATGGCATCTTAAGTGTTCGTAAAGAACTATCTTGACACATAGATAAGAAAAATAAACATTAACTTCGGGGCGGGGGGCGGGGGCGTGAAAAAAAAATTGTGAGGTGAGATGTCGGGGGAAAGGGGCCGTGAGAGGCAATTGGGTAAAGAACTAAAGATAAAAAAACATGAACTTCAGGGGGGCGTGAAAAATAATTGTGAGGTGTCGAGGGAAAGTGGGCGTGAGAGGCAATTGCGTAATGGCATCTTTAGTGTTTGTAAAGAACTACAGATAAAAAACATTAACTTCGGGGGGTGTGAAAAAAAATTGTGACGTGTCTAGGGAAAGTGGGCGTGAGAGGCAATTGTGTAATGGCATCTTTAGTGCTCGTAAAGAACTATCTTGACACATAGATTAAAAAAAAAAAAACTTAACTTCGGGGGGGCGTGAAAAAAAATTTGTGAGGTGAGATGTCGGTGGAAAGGAGCCGTGAGTGGCAATTGGGTAAAGAACTACAGATAAAAAAACATGAACTTCGGGGGGGCGTGAAAAAAAATTGTGACGTGTCGAGGGAAGTGGGCGTGAGAGGCAATTGCGTAATGGCATCTTTACTGTTCGTAAAGAACTATCTTGACACAGATAAAAAAAACATAAACATTAACTTCGGGGGTAAAGGGACCGTGAGAGGCAAATGGGTAATGGCCTCTTTAGTGTTGGTAAAGAACTACAGATAAAAATCATGAACTTCCGGGGGGCGTGAAAAAAAATTGTGAGGTGAGATGTCGGAGGAAAGGAGCCGTGAGTGGCAATTGGGTAAAGAACTACAGATAAAAAAACATGAACTTCGGGGGGGGGGTGAAAAAAAATTGTGACGTGTCTAGGGAAAGTGGGCGTGAGAGGCAATTGCGTAATGGCATCTTTAGTGCTCGTAAAGAACTATCTTGACACATAGATTTAAAAAAAAACAACCTTAACTTCGGGGGGGGCGTGAAAAAAAAAATTGTGAGGTGAGATGTCGGGGGAAAGGAGCCGTGAGTGGCAATTGGGTAAAGAACTACAGATAAAAAAACATGAACTTCGGGGGGGCGTGAAAAAAAATTTGTGACGTGTCGAGGAAAGTGGGCGTGAGAGGCAATTGCGTAATGGCATCTTTAGTGTTGGTAAAGAACTACAGATAAAAAACATGAACTTCGGGGGGGGCGTGAAAAATAATTGTGAGGTGTCGAGGGAAAGTGAGCGTGGGAGGCAATTGCGTAATGGCATCTTTAGTGTTTGTAAAGAACTACAGATAAAATCATGAACTTCGGGGGGGGCGTGAACAAAAATGGTGACGTGTCGAGGAAAGTGGGCGTGAGAGGCAATTGCGTAATGGCATCTTTAGTGTTCGTAAAGAACTATCTTGACACAGATAAAAAAAACATAAACATTAACTTCGGGGGTAAAGGGACCGTGAGAGGCAAATGGGTAATGGCCTCTTTAGTGTTGGTAAAGAACTACAGATAAAAATCATGAACTTCCGGGGGGCGTGAAAAAAAATTGTGAGGTGAGATGTCGGAGGAAAGGAGCCGTGAGTGGCAATTGGGTAAAGAACTACAGATAAAAAAACATGAACTTCGGGGGGGGGGGGGGGGTGAAAAAAAATTGTGACGTGTCTAGGGAAAGGCGTGAGAGGCAATTGCGTAATGGCATCTTTAGTGCTCGTAAAGAACTATCTTGACACATAGATTTAAAAAAAAAACAACCTTAACTTCGGGGGGGGGGGGGTGAAAAAAAATTGTGACGTGTCTAGGGAAAGGCGTGAGAGGTAATTGCGTAATGGCATCTTTAGTGTTCGTAAAGAACTATCTTGACATATAGATTTAAAAAAAAAAAACTTAACTTCGGGGGGGGGGGGGGGCGTGAAAAAAAAATAGTGAGGTGAGATGTCGGGGGAAAGGAGCCGTGAGTGGCAATTGGGTAAAGAACTACAGATAAAAAACATGAACTTCAGGGGGACGTGAAAAAAAATGTGTGAGGTGTCGAGGGAAAGTGGGCGTGAGAAGCAATTGCGTAATGGCATCTTTAGTGTTCGTAAAGAACTATCTTGACACAGATAAAAAAAACATAAACATTAACTTCGGGGGTAAAGGGACCGTGAGAGGCAAATGGGTAATGGCCTCTTTAGTGTTGGTAAAGAACTACAGATAAAAATCATGAACTTCCGGGGGGCGTGAAAAAAAATTGTGAGGTGAGATGTCGGAGGAAAGGAGCCGTGAGTGGCAATTGGGTAAAGAACTACAGATAAAAAAACATGAACTTCGGGGGGGGGGGGGGGTGAAAAAAAATTGTGACGTGTCTAGGGAAAGGCGTGAGAGGCAATTGCGTAATGGCATCTTTAGTGCTCGTAAAGAACTATCTTGACACATAGATTTAAAAAAAAAACAACCTTAACTTCGGGGGGGGGCGTGAAAAAAAAAATTGTGAGGTGAGATGTCGGGGGAAAGGAGCCGTGAGTGGCAATTGGGTAAAGAACAACAGATAAAAAAACATGAACTTCGGGGGGGCGTGAAAAAAAATTGTGACGTGTCGAGGGAAGTGGGCGTGAGAGGCAATTGCGTAATGGCATCTTTAGTGTTCGTAAAGAACTATCTTGACATATAGATTTAAAAAAAAAAAAACTTAACTTCGGGGGGGGGGGGGCGTGAAAAAAAAATAGTGAGGTGAGATGTCGGGGGAAAGGAGCCGTGAGTGGCAATTGGGTAAAGAACTACAGATAAAAAACATGAACTTCAGGGGGACGTGAAAAAAAATGTGTGAGGTGTCGAGGGAAAGTGGGCGTGAGAAGCAATTGCGTAATGGCATCTTTAGTGTTGGTAAAGAACTACAGATAAAAAACATGAACTTCGGGGGGGGCGTGAAAAATAATTGTGAGGTGTCGAGGGAAAGTGAGCGTGGGAGGCAATTGCGTAATGGCATCTTTAGTGTTTGTAAAGAACTACAGATAAAATCATGAACTTCGGGGGGGGCGTGAACAAAAATGGTGACGTGTCGAGGAAAGTGGGCGTGAGAGGCAATTGCGTAATGGCATCTTTAGTGTTCGTAAAGAACTATCTTGACATATAGATTTAAAAAAAAAAAACTTAACTTCGGGGGGGGGGGGGGGGGGGGGGGCGTGAAAAAAAAATAGTGAGGTGAGATGTCGGGGGAAAGGAGCCGTGAGTGGCAATTGGGTAAAGAACTACAGATAAAAAACATGAACTTCAGGGGGACGTGAAAAAAAATGTGTGAGGTGTCGAGGGAAAGTGGGCGTGAGAAGCAATTGCGTAATGGCATCTTTAGTGTTCGTAAAGAACTATCTTGACACAGATAAAAAAAACATAAACATTAACTTCGGGGGTAAAGGGACCGTGAGAGGCAAATGGGTAATGGCCTCTTTAGTGTTGGTAAAGAACTACAGATAAAAATCATGAACTTCCGGGGGGCGTGAAAAAAAATTGTGAGGTGAGATGTCGGAGGAAAGGAGCCGTGAGTGGCAATTGGGTAAAGAACTACAGATAAAAAAACATGAACTTCGGGGGGGGGGGGGGGGGGTGAAAAAAAATTGTGACGTGTCTAGGGAAAGGCGTGAGAGGCAATTGCGTAATGGCATCTTTAGTGCTCGTAAAGAACTATCTTGACACATAGATTTAAAAAAAAAACAACCTTAACTTCGGGGGGGGGGCGTGAAAAAAAAAATTGTGAGGTGAGATGTCGGGGGAAAGGAGCCGTGAGTGGCAATTGGGTAAAGAACAACAGATAAAAAAACATGAACTTCGGGGGGGCGTGAAAAAAAATTGTGACGTGTCGAGGGAAGTGGGCGTGAGAGGCAATTGCGTAATGGCATCTTTAGTGTTCGTAAAGAACTATCTTGACACAGATAAAAAAAACATAAACATTAACTTCGAGGGTGAGGGGGGGCGTGAAAAAAAAATTTGTGAGGTGAGATGTCGGGGGGAAAGGGGCCGTGAGAGGCAAATGGGTAATGGCCTCTTTAGTGTTGGTAAAGAACTACAGATAAAAATCATGAACTTCCGGGGGGCGTGAAAAAAAATTGTGAGGTGAGATGTCGGGGGAAAGGAGCCGTGAGTGGCAATTGGGTAAAGAACTACAGATAAAAAAACATGAACTTCGGGGGGGGCGTGAAAAAAAATTGTGACGTGTCGAGGAATGTGGGCGTGAGAGGCAATTGCGTAATGGCATCTTTAGTGCTCATAAAGAACTATCTTGACACATAGATTAAAAAAAAAAAAACTTAACTTCGGGGGGGCGTGAAAAAAAATTGTGAGATGAGATGTCGGGGGAAAGGAGCCGTGAGTGGCAATTGGGTAAAGAACTACAGATAAAAAAACATGAACTTCGGGGGGGGCGTGAAAAAAAATTGTGACGTGTCGAGGAAAGTGGGCGTGAGAGGCAATTGCGTAATGGCATCTTTAGTGTTTGTAAAGAAATACAGATGAAAAAACGAACTTTGGGGGGGGGCGTGAATTTTTTTTTTGACGTGTCGAGGGAAAGTGGGCATGAGAGGCAATTGCGGAATGGGATCTTTAGTGTTCGTAAAGAACTATCTTGACACATAGATTAAAAAAAAAAAAACATTAACTTCGGGGGGTGGGGGACGTGAAAAAAAATTGTGAGGTGAGATGTCGGGGTAAAGGGACCGTGAGAGGAAAATTGGTAATGGCATCTTTAGTGTCGGTAAAGAACTACAGATAAAAATCATGAACTTCAGGGGGGCGTGAAAAAAAATATGTGAAGTGTCGAGAGAAAGTGGGCGTGAGAGGCAATTGCGTAATGGGATCTTTAGTATTCGTAAACAACTATATTTTGACACATAGATTAAAAAAAAAAATCATTAAATTTGGTGGGGGTGGGGGGGTGAAAAAAAAATTGTGAGGTGAGATGTCGGGGGAAAGGAGCCGTGAGTGGCAATTGGGTAAAGAACTACAGATAAAAAAACATGAACTTCGGGGGGGGCGTGAAAAAAAATTGTGACGTGTCGAGGAATGTGGGCGTGAGAGGCAATTGCGTAATGGCATCTTTAGTGCTCATAAAGAACTATCTTGACACATAGATTAAAAAAAAAAAACTTAACTTCGGGGGGGCGTGAAAAAAAATTGTGAGGTGAGATGTCGGGGGAAAGGAGCCGTGAGTGGCAATTGGGTAAAGAACTACAGATAAAAAAACATGAACTTCGGGGGGGGCGTGAAAAAAAATTGTGACGTGTCGAGGAAAGTGGGCGTGAGAGGCAATTGCGTAATGGCATCTTTAGTGTTTGTAAAGAAATACAGATGAAAAAACGAACTTTGGGTGGGGGGCGTGAATTTTTTTTTTGACGTGTCGAGGGAAAGTGGGCATGAGAGGCAATTGCGGAATGGGATCTTTAGTGTTCGTAAAGAACTATCTTGACACATAGATTAACAAAAAAAAAACATTAACTTCGGGGGGGGGGGGGGGGGGACGTGAAAAAAAATTGTGAGGTGAGATGTCGGGGTAAAGGGACCGTGAGAGGAAAATTGGTAATGGCATCTTTAGTGTCGGTAAAGAACTACAGATACAAATCATGAACTTCAGGGGGGCGTGAAAAAAAATATGTGAAGTGTCGAGAGAAAGTGAGCGTGAGAGGCAATTGCGGAATGGGATCTTTAGTGTTCGTAAAGAACTATCTTGACACATATATTAAAAAAAACAAAACATTAACTTCGGGGGTGAGGGGGGGGGGGCGTGAAAAAAAAAATTGTGAGGTGAGATGTCGGGGTAAAGGGACCGTAAGAGGAAAATTGGTAATGGCATCTTTAGTGTCGGTAAAGAACTACAGATAAAAATCATGAAGTTCAGGGGGGCGTGAAAAAAAAAAAGTGAAGTTTCGAGAGAAAGTAGGCCTGTGAGAGGCAATTGCGTAATGGGATCTTTAGTATTCGTAAACAACTATATCTTGACACATAGATTAAAAAAAAAAAACATTAAATTCGGGGGGGTGAAAAAAAATATTGTGAGGTGAGATGTCAGGGCAAAGGGGCTGTGAGAGGCAATTGAGTAAAGAACTACAGATAAAAAAATATGAACTTCAGGGGCCGTGAAAAATAATTGTTTCGTGTCGAGGGAAAGTGGGCGTGAGAGGCAATTGCATAATGGGATCTTTAGTGTTCGTAAAGAACTATAGATAAAAAACATGAACTTCGAGGGGGCGTGAAAAAAAATTGTGACGTGTCAAAGGAAAGTGGCCGTGAGAGGCAATTGCGTAAAGTGTTCGTGAAGAACTATCTTGACACATAGATAAAAAAAACATTAACTTCGGGGGGGGGGCGTGAAAAAATATATTGTGAGGTGAGATGTCGGGGGAAAGGGGCTGTGAGAGGCAATTGAGTAAAGAACTACAGATAAAAAAATATGAACTTCAGGGGGGCGTGAAAAATAATTGTGTCGTGTCGAGGGAAAGTGTGCGTGAGAGGCAATTGCGTAATGGGATCTTTAGTGTTCGTAAAGAACTATAGATAAAAAACATGAACTTCGGGGGGGGCGTGAAAAAAAATGGTGACGTGTCAAGGGAAAGTGGGCGTGAGAGGCAATTGCGTAAAGTGTTCGTGAAGAACTATCTTGACACATAGATAAAAAAAATTGTGAGGTGAGATGTCGGGGGAAAGGGGCCGTGAGATGCAAATGAGTAATGGCCTCTTTAGTGTTGGTAAAGAACTACAGATAAAAATCATGAACTTCAGGGGGGCGTGAAAAAAAATGTGAGAGGTGCCGAGGGAAAGTGGGCGTGAGAGGCAATTGTGTAATGGCATCTTCAGTGTTTGGAAAGAACTATGGATAAAAAACATGAACTTCGGGGGGGCGTGAAAAAAATGTGTGAAGTGTCGAGGGAAAGTGGGCATGAGAGGTAATTTTCGTAATGGCATCTTTAGTGTTCAGAGAGAACTATCTTGACACATAGATACAAAATAAACATGAACTTCGGAAGGGGGGCGGGGGGCGTGAAAGAAAAATAGTGAGGTGAGATGTCGGGGGAGAGGGGCCGTGAGAGGCAAATGGGTAATTCTTTAGTGTCGGTAAAGAATTACAGATAAAAAACCATGAACTTCAGGGGGGCGTGAAAAAATATTTGTGAGGTGCCGAGGAAAAGTGGGCGTGAGAGGCAATTGCGTAATGGCATCTTTAGTTTTCGTAAAGAACTACATCGACACATATAGATAAAAAAACAATAACTTCGGGGGGGGGGGCATGAAAAAAATTGGTGAGGTGACTGGGGAAATGGGGCGTCAGAGGTAATTGCGTAATGGCATCTTTAGTGTTCGTAAAAAACTATGGTAAAAAAACAATAACTTCGGGGGGGGGGGGGGGTGAAAAAAAATTGTGAGGGGAAAGTGGGTGTGAGAGGCAATTGCGTAATGGCATCTTTAGTGTTCATAAATAAGTACCATGACACATACAGATAAAAAACATTAACTTTGGGGCGGGGGGCGGGAAAAAAATTGGTGAGGTGTCTGGGAAAAAGGGCCTTGAGAGGCAACTGCGCAATGGCATCTTTAGTGTTCTTAAAGAACTATGGATAAAAAACAATAAATTCGAGGGGGGGTGGAAAAAAAATTGTGAGGGGAAAGTGGGCGTGAGAGGCAATTAACTACCATGACACATATAGATAAAAAAACATTAACTTTGGGGCGGGGGGCGTGAAAAAAAATTGGTGAGGTGTCTGGGAAAAAGGGCCGTGAGAGGCAACTGCGTAATGGCATCTTTAGTGTTCGTAAAGAACTATGGATACAAAACAATAACTTCGGGGGGGGGGGTGAAAAAAAATTGTGAGGGGAAAGTGGGCGTGAGAGGCAAATAACTACCATGACACATACAGATAAAAAACATTAACTTTGGGGCGGGGGGCGCGAAAAAAAATTGGCGAGGTGTCTGGGGAAAAAGGGCCGTGAGAGACAACTGCGTAATGGCATCTTTAGTGTTCGTAAAGAACTATGGATACAAAACAATAACTTCGGGGGGGGGGGTGAAAAAAAATTGTGAGGGGAAAGTGGGCGTGAGAGGCAAATAACTACCATGACACATACAGATAAAAAACATAAACTTTGGGGCGGGGGGCGTGAAAAAAAATTGGTGAGGTGTCTGGGAAAAAGGGCCGTGAGAGGCAACTGCGTAATGGCATCTTTAGTGTTCGTAAAGAACTATGGATAAAAAACAATAAATTCGAGGGGGGGTGAAAAAAAATTGTGAGGGGAAAAGTGAGCGTGAGAGGCAAATAACTACCATGACACATACAGATAAAAAACATTAACTTTGGGGCGGGGGGCGCGAAAAAAAATTGGCGAGGTGTCTGGGAAAAAGGGCCGTGAGAGACAACTGCGTAATGGCATCTTTAGCGTTCGTACAGAACTATCTTGACGCATACAGATTAAAAAAAATAAACATTAACTTCGAGGGGGGCATGAAAAATATTTGTGAAGTGTCTGGGTTAAGGGGGCGTGAGAGGTAATTGCGTAATGGCATCTTTAGTGTTCGTAAAGAACTATGGATAAAAAACAATAAATTCGAGGGGGTGTGGAAAAAAAATTGTGAGGGGAAAGTGGGCGTGAGAGGCAATTGCGTAATGGCATCTTTAGTGTTCATAAATAACTACCATGACACATACAGATAAAAAACATTAACTTTGGGGCGGGGGGCGTGAAAAAAAATTGGTGAGGTGTCTGGGAAAAAGGGCCGTGAGAGGCAACTGCGCAATGGCATCTTTAGTGTTCGTAAAGAACTATGGATAAAAAACAATAAATTCGAGGGGGTGTGGAAAAAAAATTGTGAGGGGAAAGTGGGCGTGAGAGGCAATTGCGTAATGGCATCTTTAGTGTTCATAAATAACTACCATGACACATACAGATAAAAAACATTAACTTTGGGGCGGGGGGCGTGAAAAAAAATTGGTGAGGTGTCTGGGAAAAAGGGCCGTGAGAGGCAACTGCGCAATGGCATCTTTAGTGTTCGTAAAGAACTATGGATGAAAAACAATAAATTCGAGGGGGGGTGAAAAAAAATTGTGAGGGGAAAGTGGGCGTGAGAGGCAATTAACTACCATGACACATATAGATAAAAAACATTAACTTTGGGGCGGGAAAAAAAAATTGGTGAGGTGTCTGGGAAAAAGGGCCGTGAGAGGCAACTGCGTAATGGCATCTTTAGTGTTTGTAAAGAACTATCTTGACGCATACAGATAAAAAAATGAACATTAACTTCGAGGGGGGCGTGAACAATATTTGAGAGGTGTCGGGGGTAAGGGGGCGTGAGAGGTAATTGCGTAATGGCATCTTTAGTGTTTGTAGAGAACTACCTTCACACACACAGATAAACAAAAATAAAAATAACTTCAGGAGGGGCGCAAAAAAAATTATGTCCCTTGGGGGGGCATGAAAACATTTTTCCTTAGGAGGTGTCGAGAAAGTGGGCGTGAAAGGTAAATGCGTAATGGCATCGTTAGTGTTTGTACGGAACTACCTCGACACATAGATACAAAAATAAACATTAACTTTTGAGGGGGGGCGTGAAAAATATTTGTGAGGTATCGGGGAAAGGGCACATGGGAGGTAATTACGTAATGGTATCTTTAGTGTTGGTAAATAACTATCTTTATACACACAAATAAAAAAATAAACATTAACTTCAGGAGGGGGCGTGACAGAAAATGACACTCCAGTAAAATAACACTCAACATTTTCTCTGCAAAACTATTTATGAAAGAAACTATGCAAACAAAAAATATTGACTTTGTAAGAGCAAGAAGTTCATTGCCATGTATTCTTCCTTCTATTAGCCATAAGCAGCCCTCATCTAAAGACTCAAGTGGGAATTTAAGCATTTTTCAAATCATGCATACTTCAATGTGACCATTTCTCTCTGAATGTGTCAGGTTTCATATCTGTGGTGTACAGTTTGCATGTTTGGAATAAATGTTAGCATGCATGGCTAATGTGTGTGTTGCTGTACAATCCCACACTGGTATCGGAGATCGTCACGTGTGTCGGACTAATTCATGTACTGAGTGTAGTCATTGAATAAAAACTATGACCTTTGACCCTGACTGCTTGATAATAACATTTACTTGGAATGATGTCATTTTTCTCAATACTCAAGAGTGAAAGCCATCATTCTTTCACACCAGATGGTTAGTGATAAGCGACATTCATTCATTCACAGCACAGTGGTTGGTGGTAAGCTACATTTGTAGCTACATTCATTCAGTCACACCACAGTGGTTGGTGGTAAGCTACATTTGTAGCTGCACTCATTCAGTCACATGGTGGTAAGCTACATTTGTAGCTACATTCATTCATTCACACCACAGTGGTTTGTGGTAAGCTACATTTGTAGCTCCATTCATTCATTCACACACCACGTGGTTGGTGGTAAGCTACATTTGTAGCTCCATTCATTCATTCACACACCACGTGGTTGGTGGTAAGCTACATGTGTAGCTATATTCATTCATTCACACCACAGTAGTTGGTGTTAAGCTACATTTACAGTTACATTCATTCATTCACATCACAGTGGTTGGTGGTAAGCTAGACTTAACTACATTGATTCATTCACACCACAGCGGTTGGTGGTGAACTAGATTTCTAGCTACATTCATTCATTCACACAACAGTGGTTGGTGAGAAGCTAGATTTTTAGAGACATTCATTCATTCACACCATATAGTTAGTGACAAGCTAAATTCATTCATTCACACCACAATGGTTGGTGGTAAGCTAGACTTTTAGCTACATTAATTAATTCACACCACAGCGGTTGATATTGAACTAGATTTTTAGCTACATTAATTAATTAACACAACAGTGCTTGGTGGTAAGCTACATTTGTAGCTACATTCATTCATTTACACCACAGTGGTTGGTGGTAAGCTAGATTTTTAGCGACACTCATTCATTCACACCACAGTGATTGGTGGTATGCTACTTTTGTAGCTACATTCATTCATTCACACCACAGTGGTTGTGGTAAGCTACATTTGTAGCTACATTCATTCATTCACATCACAGTGGTTGGTGTTAAGCTAGACTTTTAGCTACATTCATTCATTCACACCACAGTGGTTGGTGGTAAGCTACATTTGTAGCTACATTCATTCATTCACATCACAGTGGTTGGTGTTAAGCTAGACTTTTAGCTACATTCATTCATTCACACCACAGTGGTTGGTGGTAAGCTACATTTGTAGCTACATTCATTCATTCACACCACAGTGGTTGGTGTTAAGCTAGACTTTTAGCTACATTCATTCATTCACACCACAGTGGTTGGTGGTAAGCTACATTTGTAGCTCCATTCATTCATTCACACACCACATGGTTGGTGTTAAGCTACATTTGTAGCTACATTCATTCAGTCACATGGTGGTAAGCTACATTTGTAGCTACATTCATTCATTCACACCACAGTGGTTGGTGTTAAGCTAGACTTTTAGCTACATTCATTCATTCACACCACATGGTTGGTGGTAAGCTACATTTGTAGCTCCATTCATTCATTCACACACCACATGGTTGGTGTTAAGCTACATTTGTAGCTACATTCATTCAGTCACATGGTGGTAAGCTACATTTGTAGCTACATTCATTCATTCACACCACAGTGGTTGGTGGTAAGCTACATTTGTAGCTTCATTCATTCATTCGCACACCAGTGGTTGGTGTTAAGCTACATTTAGAGTTACATTCATTCATTCACACCACAGTGGTTGGTGGTAAGCTGACTTCATTAATTCATTCACACCACAGCTGTTGGTGGTGAACTAGATTTTTAGCTACATTCATTCATTCACACAACAGTGGTTGGTGATAAGCTACATTTGTAGATACATTTAATTCATTCACACCACAGTGGTTGGTGGTAAGCTACATTTGTATCTACATTAATTCATTCACACCACAGTGGTTGGTGGTAAGCTAGATTTTTAGTGACATCCATTCATTCACACCATATAGTTAGTGACAAGCTACATTCATTCATTCACACCACAGTGGTTGGTGGTAAGCTAGACTTTTAGCTACATTAATTAATTCACACCACAGCGGTTGATATTGAACTAGATTTTTAGCTACATTAATTAATTCACACAACAGTGCTTGGTGGTAAGCTACATTTGTAGCTACATTCATTCATTTACACCAGTGGTTGGTTATAAGCTAGATTTTTAGCGACACTCATTCATTCACACCACAGTGATTGGTGGTATGCTATATTTGTAGCTACATTCAGTCATTCACATCACAGTGGTTGGTGGTAAGCTAAACTTAACTACATTAATTCATTCACACTACAGCGGTTGGTGGTGAACTAGATTTTTAGCTACATTCATTTATTCACACAACATTGGTTTCTGGTAAGCTACATTTCATTAATTCACACCAGAGTGGTTGGTGGTAAGCTACATTTGTAGCTACATTCATTCATCCACACCACAGTGGTTGGTGGTAAGCTACATTTGTAGCTCCATTCATTCATTCACACACCACGTGGTTGGTGGCAAGCGACATTTGTAGCTGCAATTCATTCATTCACACACCAGTGGTTGGTGGTAAGCTACATGTGGAGCTATATTCATTCATTCACACCACAGTGGTTGGTGTTAAGCTACATTTACAGTTACATTCATTCATTCACATCACAGTGGTTGGTGGTAAGCTAGACTTAACTACATTGATTCATTCACACCACAGCAGTTGGTGGTGAACTAGATTTTTAGCTACATTCATTCATTCACACAACAGTGGTTGGTGTTAAGCTACATTTGTAGATACACTTAATTCATTCACACCACAGTGGTTGGTGGTAAGCTACATTTGTAGATACATTTAATTCATTCACACCACAGTGGTTGGTGGGAAGCTAGATTTTTAGTGACATCCATTCATTCACACCATATAGTTAGTGACAAGCTACATTCATTCATTCACACCACAGTGGTTGGTGGTAAGCTAGACTTTTAGCTACATTAATTAATTCACACCACAGCGGTTGATATTGAACTAGATTTTTAGCTACATTAATTAATTCACACAACAGTGCTTGGTGGTAAGCTACATTTGTAGCTACATTCATTCATTTACACCAGTAGTTGGTTATAAGCTAGATTTTTAGCGACACTCATTTATTCACACCACAGTGATTGGTGGTATGCTACATTTGTAGCTACATTCATTCATTCACATCACAGTGGTTGGTGGTAAGCTAAACGTAACTACATTAATTCATTCACACCACAGCGTTTGGTGGTGAACTAGATTTTTAGCTACATTCATTCAATCACACAACATTGGTTGCTGTAAGCTACATTTCATTAATTCACACCAGAGTGGTTGGTGGTAAGCTACATTTGTAGTTACGTTCTTTTATTCACACCACAGTGGTTGGTGGTAAGCTAGATTTTTAGCGACATTCATTCATTCACACCACAGTGGTTGGTGGTAAGCTACACGTGTAGCTATATTCATTCATTCCCACCACAGTGGTTGGTGGTAAGCTAGACTTTTAGCTACATTCATTCATTCACACCACATTTGTTGGTGGTAAGTTACATTTGTAGCTACATTCATTCATTCACACAACATGGTTGGTTATAAGCTACATTTGTAGCTACATTCATTTATTCATTCATTCACACCAGTGGTTGGTGGTAAGCTACAATTGTAGCTACATTCATTTATTCAGACTACAGTGGTTGGTGGTAAGCTACATTTGTAGCTACATTCATTCATTCACACAACATGGTTGGTGATAAGCTACATTTGTAGCTACATTCATTCATTCATTCACACCACAGTGGTTGGTAGTAAGCTACAATTGTAGCTACATTTATTCATTCACACTACAGTGGTGGGTGGTAAGCTACATTTGTAGCTACATTCATTCATTCACACCACATGGTTGGTGGTATGCTACATTTGTAGCTACATTCATTCATTCACATCACAGTGGTTGGTGGTAAGCTAAACGTAATTACATTAATTCATTCACACCACAGCGGTTGGTGGTGAACTAGATTTTTAGCTACATTCATTCATTCACACAACATTGGTTGCTGTAAGCTACATTTCACTAATTCACACCAGAGTGGTTGGTGGTAAGCTACATTTGTAGTTACATTCTTTCATTCACACCACAGTGGTTGGTGGTAAACTAGATTTTTAGCGACATTCATACATTCACACCACAGTGGTTGGTGGTAAGCTACACATGTAGCTATATTCATTCATTCCCACCACAGTGGTTGGTGGTAAGCTAGACTTTTAGCTACATTCATTCATTCACACCACAGTTGTTGGTGGTAAGTTACATTTGTAGCTACATTCATGCATTCACACAACATGGTTGGTTATAAGCTACATTTGTAGCTACATTCATTTATTCATTCATTCACACCAGTGGTTGGTGGTAAGCTACAATTGTAGCTACATTCATTTATTCAGACTACAGTGGTTGGTGGTAAGCTACATTTGTAGCTACATTCATTCGTTCACACAACATGGTTGGTGGTAAGCTACATTTGTAGCTACATTCATTCATTCATTCACACCACAGTGGTTGGTAGTAAGCTACAATTGTAGCTACATTTATTCATTCACACTACAGTGGTGGGTGGTAAGCTACATTTGTAGCTACATTCATTCATTCACACCACATGGTTGGTGGTATGCTACATTTGTAGCTACATTCATTCATTCACATCACAGCGGTTGGTGGTAAGCTAAACGTAACTACATTAATTCATTCACACCACAGCGGTTGGTGGTGAACTAGATTTTTAGCTATATTCATTCATTCACACAACATTGGTTGCTGGTAAGCTACATTTCATTAATTCACACCAGAGTGGTTGGTGGTAAGCTACATTTGTAGTTACATTCTTTCATTCACACCACAGTGATAGGTGGTAAACTAGATTTTTAGCGACATTCATTCATTCACACCACAGTTGTTGGTGGTAAGCTACATGTGTAGCTATATTCATTCATTCCCACCACAGTGGTTGGTGGTAAGCTAGACTTTTAGCTACATTCATTCATTCACGCCACAGTTGTTGGTGGTAAGTTACATTTGTAGCTACATTCATTCATTCACACAACATGGTTGGTTATAAGCTACATTTGTAGCTACATTCATTTATTCATTCATTCACACCAGTGGTTGGTGGTAAGCTACAATTGTAGCTACATTCATTTATTCAGACTACAATGGTTGGTGGTAAGCTACATTTGTAGCTACATTCATTCATTCATTCACACCACAGTGGTTGGTAGTAAGCTACAATTGTAGCTACATTTATTCATTCACACTACAGTGGTGGGTGGTAAGCTACATTTGTAGCTACATTCATTCATTCACACCACATGGTTGGTGGTATGCTACATTTGTAGCTACATTCATTCATTCACATCACAGCGGTTGGTGGTAAGCTAAACGTAACTACATTAATTCATTCACACCACAGCGGTTGGTGGTGAACTAGATTTTTAGCTATATTCATTCATTCACACATCATTGGTTGCTGGTAAGCTACATTTCATTAATTCACACCAGAGTGGTTGGTGGTAAGCTACATTTGTAGTTACATTCTTTCATTCACACCACAGTGATAGGTGGTAAACTAGATTTTTAGCGACATTCATTCATTCACACCACAGTTGTTGGTGGTAAGCTACATGTGTAGCTATATTCATTCATTCCCACCACAGTGGTTGGTGGTAAGCTAGACTTTTAGCTACATTCATTCATTCACGCCACAGTTGTTGGTGGTAAGTTACATTTGTAGCTACATTCATTCATTCACACAACATGGTTGGTTATAAGCTACATTTGTAGCTAAATTCATTTATTCATTCATTCACACCAGTGGTTGGTGGTAAGCTACAATTGTAGCTACATTCATTTATTCAGACTACAGTGGTTGGTGGTAAGCTACATTTGTAGCTACATTCATTCATTCACACCACAGTGGTTGGTAGTAAGCTACAATTGTAGCTACATTCATTCATTCACACTACAGTGGTGGGTGGTAAGCTACATTTGTAGCTACATTCATTCATTCATTCACACCACATGGTTGGTGATAAACTACACTGCAGTGTTGGATGTCCAACTCAGATTTTTTTGTCAAATCTGATATATTTATGAAGTGAATTATATTTATATAGCACTTTTTCTCTAGTGACTCAAAGTGCTTTACATAGTGAAACCCAACATCTAAGTTACATTTAAACCAATGTGGGTGGCACTGGGAGCAGGTGGGTAAAGTGTCTTGCCCAAGGACACAACGGCATCCAGAAGCTGCAGTACTTACAAAATAGTGCTGCTAGGATCCTGATGAGAGTGCGGAAATATGACCATATCACACCAGTTCTCAAATCCCTTCACTGGCTTCCTGTTCCACTCAGGATGGAATACAAAGTCTCCCTACAAACTCACCAGTGCCTCCATGGAAATGCTCCCCTCTACCTCAAAGAACTGCTCACCCCCAAATCCTCCACACGGCTAACCTCCTCCAACCTCCGAGCTTTCTGCTCAGCCGCTCCCAGTCTGTGGAACGCTCTCCCTGACCACCTGAGGGCACCACAGACTGTGGATGCTTTTAAAAAAGGCTTAAAAACCTTCCTTTTAAAAAAGCCTTTTTTTAGATATATGTGTGCTAGTTCTAGCTATTAGGCTGTTTTATTTTTTATTTTATTTATTTATTTTATTTATTTTTTTTAATGCACTGTAGCACTTTGAGGTTGTTTGCTCAATGTAAAGTGCTTTTACAAATAAAATCTATTATTATTACTAGTGGTTGAATGTGATTTCTAATGTGAATGCAAACTGACCTGTGTGCGGACATGATGTCACGACATCGCACTCACCGCAGCTTTTACAGAAGTAAACATGGCTTCTACTCGAGTCGGCCTCAGTACTGGCGCATTTCTTGCTATTTTAAGGATTTTGCGCAATCCAAGTCAACATTTTACGAACCAATTTATTACCCGGAGAAGATTAAGAAGGAAGCGAACAAGTATTTTGGCTGTGACATATTTACGAGATATTTTGGAGCGATGGAACTTTCACTAGGGTTCCTAAAACGTATTATTTTCACCTGTTTTCTGCTCGATTGTCAACTATATATTTTGTAATCATCTATTTTGGCAAATATTTATGACGCTTAGCGCTTTTTCATGACGTTCTGGTCGGATGAATGTGACCTGAGTGCGTGAGCGTTCACATTGAGGACCAGAGGTGGGTAGTAACGCGCTACATTTACTCCGTTACATCTACTTGAGTAACTTTTGGGATAAATTGTACTTCTAAGAGTAGTTTTAATGCAACATACTTTTACTTTTACTTGAGTATATTTATAGAGAAGAAACGCTACCTTTTACTCCGCTCCATTTATCTACATTCAGCTCGCTACTCGCTACTAATTTTTATCGATCTGTTAATGCACGCTTTGTTTGTTTTGGTCTGTCAGACAGACCTTCAAAGTGCCTGCGTTACTGGTGACGTTTCACTGCGTTCCACCAATCAAATGCAGCACTAGTGACATTTGACTCCATTCCACCAATCAGATGCAGTCACTGGTGACGTTGGACCAATCAAACAGAGCCAGGCGGTCACATGACCTGACTTAAACAAGTTGAACAACTTATTCGGGTGTTACCATTTAGTGGTCAATTGTACGGAATATGTACTGTACTGTGCAATCTACTAATAAAAGTCTCAATCAATCAATCAAAAGTGTGAAGGAAAAAAGACACTTTTTTATTTCAACCGTACATCCCGTCAAAAGCCTAAAGACTGACTGCACAGTTCCTGTCTTCACAATAAAAGTGCCGCTCCATCGCGCTTGCACTTACAAAATAAGAGTCTCCGAAAGCCAGCGCAAACAAGCTAGCAAGCTACGGAGTTTGCCGCCAATGTATTTCTTGTAAAGTGTATGAAAACAAATATGGAAGCTGGACAAATAAGATGCCGAAAACCAGCCACTTTCACTACTGTCTGATTCCAATCAATGCAAGTCATCAGAATCAGGTAATACACCAACTTATATTCTTGTCTTCATGAAAGAAAGGAATCTATATGTGTTAAACATGCATGTATATTCATTAAAACACCTTTAACATGTAAATAAAAACTGCAAAATAAATAAATATAAATGATATACTGTATATATCAATGTATGTGTGTATGTATATATATATATATGTATATATATATATATATATATATATATATATATATATGATATGTGTGTGTATGTTACTCATCAGTTACTCAGTACTTGAGTGGTTTTTTCACAACATACTTTTTACTTTTACTCAAGTAAATATTTGGGTGACTACTCATTACTTTTACTTGAGTAATAAATCTCTAAAGTAACAGTACTCTTACTTGAGTACAATTTCTGGCTACTCTACCCACCTCTGTTGAGGACGCATCACATAAATATTCGATTTACTTCCACATGCGAAAGATGCCTGGGTCGGATATGAAACATTCGGAATTGCACTGTTTTCACACAGGCATGGGAAAACCCCAATATAGGTCACATATGTGCAAAAAAATTGAATTGACTTGCAATGTGAACGGTATTTTAAAAATTTTATTTTTGAATATATTTTTTTTTAATCTAAAGGTACATTCGCAAAAATGAGTATCATAAATAGCGACGAGTACTACATTTGGTACTTTTATAGGTACCACCCGAATTTCGGCAATACTAGCCCACGTAAAATAAACAGGTACCGTATTTTGATATGTTTGTTGCGCGTTTTATTATTAAAATGGTTCAAGTCAGTCAAAAATGTTTTTTATTTCAGGCAAATTGATGCACTTTAAATCTTTCTTGTTACAGACTAAACTGTTGTTTTAAATAACATTATTCTTTGCTGTAAGTTGATCTAAGTTTCTTTGTTTTTGTTTTCTTAAATGTAATACGTTTACAATGTTCTGCAGAGGCGTACTTATAACAATTTTATAGACAAATGATACCTTTTATGGTTGCGGCGGAGAGTGGGGGAGGCACAAAATTGGTTCTTTTTCCTAGGGGGGACGTTACAGAAAATAATTGAGAGGCAAAGCCTCCAAGTAATGTTGCAATTTTCCATGCCAATAAAGCAAGTATGCCTGACAGACGTAAAGCGCCGCTTCTCAAAATACGCTCGCTTGATTATAATCTGACCAAGGCAACACAGGACAAAATGAAATGTATGCATACTTGCAAATGTGACTCAAAATTGTAATAAAACAATATAGCACAGTTCTCAGCAGTGTAACACGTTAAATACAACAACATTGATGCTGTTTATCTGATCAATTTATAGGTACCGGGAGTTGGTACCGTATCGCTTCAAATGATAAACCGACCTATCCCAAAATATGCTAAAAAAAAAAAAAAAAGGTACAGTATATCTATATATATATATATATATATATAAAGATATATATATACAGTCAAGAAAATAAGTATTTGAACACCCTGCTATTTTGCAAGTTCTCCCACTTCGAAATCATGGAGGGGTCTGAAATTTTCACAGTAGGTGCATGTCTACTGTATGAGAGATAACATAAAAAGAAAAATTCAGAAATCACAATCTATGATTTTTTTAACAATTTATTCGTGTGATACAGCTGAAAATAAGTATTTGAACACCTGTCTATCAGCTAGAATTCTGACCCTCAAAGACCTGTTAGTCCGCCTTTAAAAGTCCTCCTCTACTCCACTGTATAATCCTGAATCAGATGCACCTGTGTGAGGTCGTTAGCTGCATAAAGACACCTGTCCACCCCATACAATCAGTAAGACCCAAACATTCAGCATGGCTAAGAGCAAAGAGCTGTCCAAAGACACCAGAGACAAAATTGTACAACTCCACAAGGATGGAAAGGGCTACGAAGAAATTGCCAAGCAGCTTGGTGAAAAGGTCCAGTGTTGGAGCAATCATTAGAAAATGGAAGAAGCTAAACATGACGGTCAATCTCAATCGGAGTGGAGCCCCATGCAAGATATCACCTCGTGGGGTCTCAATGATGCTAAGAAAGGTGAGGAATCAGCCCAGGACTACACGGCAGGACTTGGTCAATGACCTGAAACGAGCTGGGACCACTGTTTCCATGGTCACTTTTGGTAATACACTAAGACGTCATGCTTTGAAATCATGCATAGCACGGAAGGTTCCCCTGCTTGAACCAGCACATGTTAAGGCCCGTCTTAAGTTTGCCAATGACCATTTGGATGATCCAGAGGAGTCATGGGAGAAAGTTTTGTGGACAGATGAGACCAAAATTGACCTTTTTGGTCATAATTCCACTATGCGTGTTTGGAGGAAGAAGAATGATGCGTAGCATCCCAAGAACACCATTCCTACTGTGAAGCATGGGGGTGGTAGCATCATGCTTTGGGGGTGTTTTTCTGCTCATGGGACAGGACGACTGTATTGTATTAAGGAGAGGATGACTGCAGCCATGTATTGTGAGATTTTGGCCAAAAACCTCCTTCCCTCAGTCAGATCATTGAAGATGAGTCGTGGCTGGATCTTCCAACATGACAATGACCCAAAGCACACAGCCAGGAAAACCAAGAAGTGGCTTCGTAAGAATCATATCAAGGTTCTGGAGTGGCCTAGCCAGTCTCCAGACCTAAATCCAATTGAAAATCTTTGGAGGGAGCTGAAAGTCTGTGTTACTCAGCGACAGCCCAGAAACCTGACGGATCTAGAGAAGATCTGTGTGGAAGAGTGGGCCAAAATCCCTCCTGCAGTCTGTGCAAACCTGGTGAAGAACTACAGGAAATGTTTGAACTCTGTAATTGCAAACAAAGGCTACTCTACCAAATATTAATGTTGGTGTTCAAATACTTATTTTCAGCTGTATCACACAAATAAATTGTTAAAAAATCATAGATTGTGATTTCTGGATTTTTCTTTTTATGTTATCTCTCATACAGTGGACATGCACCTACCATGAACATTTCAGACCCCTCCATGATTTCTAAGTGGGAGAACTTGCAAAATAGCAGGGTGTTCAAATACTTATTTTCTTGACTGTATATATATTATATATATATATATATATATGTATTTATTTATTTTTTTACACATACAGTACAGGCCAAACGTTTGGACACCTTCTCATTCACAACACAACTCTATTGATAAAGCAACCCTGAAAAAGCACACCTGTGAAGTGAAAACCTCTCTTAAAGCTCATTGAGAGAATGCCAGGAGTGTGCAAAGCAGTAATCAGAGCAAAGGGTGGCTATCTCGAAGAAACTAGAATACAAAACATGTTTTCAGTTATTTCACCTTTTTTTGGTTAAGTACATACAGTAACTCCACGTGTTCATTCATAGTTTTGATGTCTTCAGTGACAATCTACAATGTAAATAGTCATGAAAATAAAGAAAACGCATTGAATGAAGAGAAGGTGTGTCCAAACTTTTGGCCTTTACTGTATATTTTATACAAAAAACATATATTTTTTCCAGTGTTCAATGTAATTCAAATACCGTATTTTTCAGACTATAAGTCGCAGTGTTTTTCATAGTTTGGCCGGGGGTGCGACTTATACTCAGGAGCGACTTATGTGTGAAATTATTAACACATTACCGTAAAATATCAAATAATATTTAGTTCATTCACGTAAGAGACTAGACCAGTGGTTCTTAACCTTGTTGGAGGTACCGAACCCCACCAGTTTCATAAGCGCATTCACCGAACCCTTCTTTAGTGAAAAATAAAATGCTTTTTTTTTTCAAATTCAAGACAAAGTTACATGTTTTAATAACTGGTGCACAAAATGAACCGTGCATGAACATCACTTCGTTCAAAGAACAAAACCAACACAGTGCATGAACTCACAACAAATTACACACCTGAAAATCAGTGTGACTTCTGCCGTTGCCGTATCCATAATACCCTGATAGGGAGAAGATTTTATTTACACGATGACTCGGGTGTGTCTTGACCTCCGCGGCGGAGGCTCCACCGAACCCCTAGGGTTCGATCGAACCCAGGTTAAGAACCACTGGACTAGACGTATAAGATTTCAAGGGATTTAGCGATTAGGAGTGACAGATTGTTTGGTAAACGTATAGCATGTTCTATATGTTATAGTTATTTAAATGACTCTTACCATAATGTTACGTTAACATACCAGGCACCTTCTCAGTTGGTTATTTATGCCTCATATAACGTACACTAGGGCTTCACGGTGGAAGAGGGGTTAGTGCATCTGCCTCACAATACGAAGGTCCTGAGTAGTCTTGGGTTCAATCCCGGGCTCGGGATCTTTCTGTGTGGAGTTTGCATGTCCTCCCCGTGACTGCGTGGGTTCCCTCCGGGTACTCCGGCTTCCTCCCACTTCCAAAGACATGCACCTGGGGATAAGTTGATTGGCAACACTAAATTGGCCCTAGTGTGTGAATGTGAGTGTGAATGTTGTCTGTCTATCTGTGTTGGCCCTGCGATGAGGTGGCGACTTGTCCAGGGTGTACCCCGCCTTCCGCCCGATTGTAGCTGAGATAGGCTCCAGCGCCACCCGCGACCCCAAAGGGAAGGCGTCTTAAGGACTTACTCTGATTGATGGTACGGTGCATCTTTGGATGTGTTTTGAGCGCTAATACAGGAATAAACACTTGCCACAATTAATTATGATTGTCAAAAAAACATTTGTAGGTGTTGAGTTTCACATAATGTTCACAATAAATGGATATGAATAATTTATTGACTCACATTTACAAGCCCAGAATGAGCTTTTCATCTTGCACCATCAATTAAAAGGACCATTCAAATGAAAATATTCCCGGCGTGATGAACAAAACAAAACAAGACATCACACATTTTCTTTGTCCGTTTCTCCCGTACGACGTCTCTTTGAGTGAGTTATTATAATATACATTTCTAAAAGTACTACTTTTGTTTCCCGTGTCTTGTTGGTTCACCCGTAAGTAGTCCGTTCGTCCCAAATCTCGATTCAAAGTTCAGTAGCTCCTGCTGGCGGTTGAAAGGAACCTAAAGTATTAGTGCTCAGGAGCCTCCGGGGTCTTCAACCACCGAGCCACAGTCCTGCGAGTCCTACGCTACAAAAGAACACACCCATCCTCTCCTTTTACAGGGATTAGTGAAAAGCGTAGAGCAAAAGGAGAATGGTGCAGACGCCAACCACGGTGCCCAGGATGAGGGAGTCCCGTCGCTTCCGGAGGTTAATTCGCTGGATGAGATTGTTGATGGTCGGGAAACGGTCTTAGAGAGCAAAGAATTAAGGAGGATGTCAAATGATCACATTGAACATAAAACAAGGACACAAGCTCAGTTTGTTGTACGTCCTACAATTATCTTCAGCAAGGCAGCCAATAATAGGTTATTTATCTGACTCTATGCATCGTTGTGGTCAGAATTTACATACACTCATCATTTAACATGAATGTCCTATCTTCGGTTTATTTTGGGGCTTTTCAATTATTTACAAACACAGAGTGGTTGCAGAGAGTCCAAAGTATTAAAAAAAAGATACTGGCCAGCGTGTTGACCCGGCTCTGTATGGACTTCAGCACGCCTCTTTGGGATGTCATATTCTCCTTGGTCGCCATGGCAATGCTAGCAAGAGAAGTGCAAGAAAAAATTAATTAAAAAAATTAAATGCTGTATATGAAAGTGAATCAACTCCTTCTTGCTTATGCCTGAACTTTGCAAATAGAATAAATCATATGTTTGTCATTTAGAAGCCGAAAGACTAAACTACTCGTGCCTAAACACTAGGGTTGCACGATAAAAGTTGACTGCTATGAAGGATTATGATGTCACACCAATAAGTCCGTTAACATGAAAAAAAAAGCTCTGATAGCCGTTAAAAAAAAAATGCTCCAGTGAGGTGAGGTTACCCATATTTATTTTCCCCCTTGTCGTAAACTCCGCCAACATAAACAAACATGGCGTTTGTTTATGGTAAAAAAAATGCGTGTTTTCCATGCTTGTGTTGACACTTCCTTGTCTTTCTGCTTGATAGCTGAGGGGATTATAAACAGAGGAAGGTTACATTTTGAATAAAAATTTTTACATTTAATATATTTTTTTCCTGGTCTTTATTTTTGATAGGTCATAACACATATCAATAATTATCGATATCAACCGATAAAAATATATCGTGATACATGTCAGAATAATTATATCTAAATTATCACAATACTTTGTGTTGAAATGAGTTCCTGGCAAGAAGACAAAAGCTGTCTTTGAAACCTACCAAAAAGAAGGCTTGTAAAACTCCACTGTGTAAGGGGGAAAGCAACATGAAGGGTTTTCTGTTTTCTTTCATGTATGGTAATCAACAGAAAGATATTGTTTTAACCCAAGGACTACAAAGCGAAGAGAAGGCAGGATCTGCCCAATTTCCAGATTACCTCTTTTTTTAACTGTTTTACTGACCTCTTTTTGAACTCTTTTACGACCTTTTCTTTTGAACTGTTGTAATCAAAGGCATAAGCGTACTAAGCGCTTGCTTAGGGCCCCGCGGCCACCAAGGGGCCCCCAAAAGCATTTAACAAAAAATTCTTATTTTTTATTTTTTGCATGTACAGTCTGACTGATGATTTCTAAATGATCAAAGATATATTATTGTACAAAAACACAATTTTAGGTCAACATTTTTGCACATTGCTGTTTCAGGTTTTTGTTACCAAAAATAATAAAGTGAATCAGAATCAGCTTTATTGTCCAGTTATGTTTAACACACATGGAATTTAACTTCAGTAGACTGCGCTCTCTTTGTACAAAGTAAACATTAAATATGAACAATTAACTAAAAATATAAACTAGTAATTAAAGACTAATATGTACAGGACTGATGAGACAAGATGACACTTTTACTGTAAATACAAAGCTTTATCACTTAGACTGTTCAACCCCAGGCCACTCTTGTAGCTGAATGTTTTCTACATTTTAAGATTAGGAACCATATGTGGCACTCTGGACACCATTCGTTCATTCATTGGTGTTATTTATGTTCTTAACTGGGCCACCCCCATATCTTTATAAATGACATGTCATTTGTAAAGACATGCCAGGCTGACAATAGGATAATGTAAACAACACTGCCAGAGCCGCAATGAGTTTATAGTAGGTGTGTGAATGATCAATCAATATTATTGGCAGAAATAGAGGGCCCCAAAATAAAATTTTGCTTAGGGCCCCATGGAGGCTTGGGCCGGCACTGTCAAAGGCAATGGCTGTTTACGACCTCATCCCTGAGAAGCAGCTGTTGTCATGTGGTCAGAGAAAGTCCAAATAAAGGGGGAGGCGTGCAATCTTTTGGCAGAGCGTAATGACACTGTACAAGGGTAGATATGTCCAAGTGTCTCTCCTCAAATTGAGCCAAATTGAATTCTGTCTATGTTTAATTCTTTGCTTCTTGTCTTGTTTAAAAAATGTAATCAGTGTTTGAACCTGACAATACAGTTTTCAGCCATATTGCCCAGTCCAAGCACAAACTACTGTTAAATATGAGTTCAAAAATGAGAAATATAGGTAAGTCATTGATTATCGGGATCAGCTTTGAGAAGCAGGACATTACTAGTATCGACTTGAAAAAACTATTTATATATTGTGCATCCCTATAAAGCACCATAACGTTTGCACAGCTGTTTTCAAACACTAAGCACTAATCACAGGAGACCAACTTCATACCTGCCAACTTTTGAAATCAGAAAAACCTAGTAGCCAGGGTCCAGGGGCCGCAGGCCCCAGTAGGTCCAGGACAAAATCCTGGTGGGGGGTTCCTTCGCCCCCCGACGCAAAATGCTTATTAGCATTCAGACAGGTTAAAATGTTGCTAAAACCATCACTTTTCTATCAGTCACAGTGACTTTTCAAAACAAAAATATTACAGCAAAAATCATATGGGTTGATTGGCATGTTTATTCTGTAAGCTAACTTCAATAGTTTGAAATTATTTTGACAGTTAATGCCAGTTATCCTGTCAACCTTTCACAAGACTTCAATTTGTTAATTGAAAGTATAAACAGTATAAACAACTTTTACAGTAAACAAATGGTAAAACAGTACTAAACAATTCCATTAAAAAAAAATTGGTGTCATTATTAACTTTCTGTCCAAGATTGTATAATCTACTACCTTGTTCAATTGTAAAAAATATTCTGTGCCTAAAATTCACATTTCTATCACAATCATCATACTGTAAACATGGTAAGCTAACTTCATTAAAATTAATAGTCCTGTCAATAGCATGGAATTACAATTCAAATGTAGTTTTTTGTAAGCCTTTCAAAAGAATTCAAAATATGAAAAATTTATGAAAATTAATTTAAGCCATCAGACACTTGAAAAGTGGCACATCACATCTCTAATGTAATCATTTTAACTTTTCAACAGAAATAGCACTGCAAAAATATTAAGGACATACTTCTGTATTTTGGTAGTTATGCTGTCAACATTAAACAAGATTTCTTCAACTTGGACTTGAAAGCATAAATAGTATAAACACTTTTAACAGTATAACAGTACTAAACAATTCCAATAGATAACATTGGTGTCATTACCTTTTTGTTTGCTCAATTATTGCCTCCGTAAATAAAACTTCGGCATTTATCACATCCAAAGAATCTGTTTGGGCGACGAAAAACGTTGAAAGTTTTCCACTTGTATCGCTAGCAACGGCATTAGACTTGTGTTTTTTTGTCCCAACGTGGTCTTTTACATCGAAAAATCTTGTCTGCACAAGGTGCAATTCGCGTAGTTTTCACCCTTTTTGGAACAGATAATTATTCCCGGATAGGCTTTTGAATATTCTTCACGGAATGACTGCAGTTTTCTTTTCGGTTTAAGACTCGTATGCGATTTTTCTCCGGCTGATTCCATGATCGTTTGCTCGTTTGGAAACAATGGCAACTGGTGCCTCGTGCTTGGCAGCGGTGCTATAAATAGCCTCGCGCATGGCATTCGGAATGGCTCCATAGGAAGCTACGGGAAGCAGTGTCGATTGTCATTGTTGTTACGCGATTTCGTGAATAAAACTTTTAAAAAAATATATTTTTTTAATTAATGAAAAACCGTATTTTTTATCACTGCAACCGTAACCCGGAATAGGTTGATGAAAACCGTACTAATTATGGGAAAACCGGAGTAGTTGGCAGGTATGCAACTTCTATCCCAGAAAGCGTCAAAACAAGCTTGAGGTCATCTTAACTGTTGGCAGGCAGCGTTCAAAAGCGGCATTTGCGGTACCACCTGTGTCGTGTTGTGTTATGTGAGGTCACGGATCTCCCTGAGGGTAGTAGAAGCTGCTGAGGGGGACAGTAAAGTCCCCAAGCAAAGTGAAAGAGGGGATCATGTTGTCCTCAGTCAGGGAGTGAAACTTGCCGACAGCAGCAACTCCCAACATCCTTTATTTCAGTGTAAATAGCCTCATGGAAATTGGAGCTGAAGTTTGCTTCCATGGAATCAGTCACCGATTACACTTTTATTTCAATGGCTACCAAAATGATTGTTTAAAAACACTGTAGTGAACTAAAGCTATTGAAAAATATTTTAAAATCAGTATGCACTGTGTTACGATAATTGTATAGGAACGTGTGCAAAAGGCACAGTGCACTTTATGTTCCAACAGCAACATGAGCTGTCAAGCAATGAATCATTAAAAATATTGACCAATAGCTATCTGGGTAGATAGTAAAACGTAGAAGAATAACGTGCAGTGTGTGTGTGCGTGCTTGTGAGCGTTGCCATTTCATTGACAAAAGCCACTAATCAAGACTGCTGTAGTAGCCAGTCCCAGAGGAGCCATCTTTTCCAACATCCAATATATTTGTAATTTGGGCAGGACTGAGGGGAAGCGGAAGGACCAAGGGCTGGGGGAGAAATTTATGGTACCTCTCGAAAAGTGAAATGACAGGAGCTGTTTATTGCGTCAAGGCAAAGGTAGCATTCCAGGTTTTAACATTAGGAGGCTTGCATGCATTCTTTACAAGCCGAGGTTGGATTGGTCAATCAATCAATCAATCAATCAATCAATCAAAGTTGACTTATATAGCCCTAAATCACGAGTGTCTCAAAGGGCGACACAAGCCACAACCCAGATCCCACATCAGGGCAAGAAAAAACTCAACCCAATGGGATACAATGAGAAACCTTGGAAGGGACCGCAGATATAGGGGGGGACCCCCCCGGCGACCGGTGCACAAGCTTACTGGCTGGGGGCTTCAGTTCAAAGTCAATCAATCAAAGTCTACTTATATAGCCCTAAATCACGAGTGTTTCAAAGGGCAGCACAAGCCACAACCCAGATCCCACATCAGGGCAAGAAAAAACTCAACCCAATGGGATACAATGAGAAACCTTGGAGGGGACCGCAGATGTGGGGAACCGCAGATGTGGGGGACGCCCCCCAACCCCGGCGACCGGTGCACAAGCTTACTGGCTGGGGGCTTCAGTTCAAAGTCAATCAATCAAAGTCTACTTATATAGCCCTAAATCATGAGTTTTTTCAAAGGGCCGCACAAGCCACAACAATATCCTCGGCTCAGATCCCACATCAGGGCAAGAAAAAACGCAACCCAATGGGAAAACAATGAGAAACCTTTGTTTCCCACAGTCCCCCCGCCCCCATGGGCGACCGGTGCAATGGACGTTGAGTGGATCTAGCATAATATTGTGAGAGTCTAGTCCATAGTGGATCCAACATAATAGTGAGAGTCCAGTCCATAGTGGATCTAACATAATAGTGTGAGAGTCTAGTCCATAGTGGATCTAACATAACAGTGTGAGAGTCCAGTCCATAGTGGATCTAACATAATAGTGTGAGAGTCTAGTCCATAGTGGATCTACCGGTAACATAATAGTGAGAGTCCAGTCCATAGTGGATCTAACATAATAGTGAGAGTCCAGTCCATAGTGGATCTAACATAATAGTGAGAGACCAGTCCATAGTGGATCTAACATAATATTGTGAGAGTCTAGTCCATAGTGGATCTAACATAATAGTGTGAGAGTCCAGTCCATAGTAAGGCCAGTTGATTCCCAAGAATAGGAAAAAAGCAGTTTTGTTTTAGATTTAAGTGACAATACTTTTAGGTCTGGGCCGATAAGAAATTTTGATGGACCTACAAATTATTGCCGATATACGATATTAGTGCCATTATTTTTTTAAGACCACCGACGCAATAATAATACATAATAATAATGCTTGTATATCTTTTCAAGTGCAATAAACATGCATTTCTCGTATATTTTAACGTTGTAATTGGAACTTTTAAATGCCCAAGGTAAATAAAACAAACAAATAACAATGAAGTAGTCTTTGTTAGCAACATATATATATTTATATATATATATATATATAGAAACCCACATATAAATAGATAGATAGATAGTACTTTATTGACCCATGTGCATTTTAAAAGTGTATAATTATTCATACTGATATTTGTGCCTCCATTAAACTACTATTCTATACAATGGTTCTCAGCCAACATATCCAAGATAAAACATTAGTGAATGCCACAATGTTCTTGACTACATACGTAGTATTTAAGATTGTTTGTAAATAACATTGCTGAACGAGGACATTTTTATGACAAGTGATTAATATAAAGGCATAAAATCCTAACAGCAGAAAGGAAACAAACTGCTAGAGCAGGGGTCGGCAACCTTTACCAGTCAAAGAGCCATTTTGACCAGTTTCACAAATTATAGACAACAATGGGAGCCGCAAAATTTTTTTGAAATTCTAAATGATACAACACTGCATACATTTTTTTTTCTTTGCTTTGTGCCATGCCAGTGGTCTCAGACACGCTGCCCACACCTTTATAAGGAATTTGAAAGCTGGTGCGGCACGCGGGTTTTAAATGAATGGCACTTGTCAGCGTCATGCGTGCCGTGATGGTACAGCATATAGAACCCACTACAATCAGCGTGCCTGATCAGCTACACGTTGTACGGGGTTTCCGTTTGCTCACATAGGTGACAGCAATGCATACTTGGTCAACAACCACACAGGTTACACTGACGGTGGCGGTATAAAAAAAACTTTAACACTCTTACTAATAATGCGCCACACTGTGAACTCACACCAAACAAGAATGACAAACACATTTCAGGAGAACATCTGCACCGTAACACAACATAAACACAACAGGACAAATACCCAGAATCCCATGCAGCCCTAACTCTTCCAGGCTATATTATACACCCCCGCTACCAAACCCCGCCCACCTCAACTGACGCACAGAGAGAGAGGGGGGCGGGAGGGGGGTTGATGTGTGAGGGAGCAGGGTTGGGGTGGGGGCGGGGTTTGGTGGTAGCGGGGGTGTATAATGTAGCCTGGAAGAATCAGGGCTGCATGGGATTCTGGGTGTTTGTTCTGTTGTGTTTATGTTGTGTGCAGATGTTCTCCCAAAATGTGTTTGTCATTCTTGTTTGGTTTTGGTTCAAAGTGTGGCGCATTATTAGTAAGAGTGTTAAAGTTGTTTTATATGGTCACCGTCAGTGTAACCTGTGTGGCTGTTGACCAAGTATGGCTTGCTGTCACATACGTGTGCAAGCAGCAAATGTATATTGTAAAACAAGTGTTGGGTTGGCACGCTATTAATACAGATTGTAGAGGTCGCCAAAAGTTGTACCATCATGGCACGCCCTTATTATAGCTGTAAGGGTGAAAATCGGTGAATATTAATCCCGGGAGTTTTCTGCGAGAGGCACTGAAATCCGGAAGTCTCACGGGAAAATTGGGGGGTTCAGCAAGTTAGCTGCTGAGCTGCATCAGAGTGATCAAAGAGCCGCATGCGGGTCCGGAGCCGCGGGTTGCCGACCCCTGTGCTAGAGGAACATTTTCCCACCTTTGGGCAGGGTGAACTGTACATGAAAACTCATGTGCAGTACATTATGTTCAGGGACACAACATGGTTGCAATGTGTTTCAATCCTTGCGAATGCACACACATTGTATCTCATCTAGGTTACAAAAGAAGAAGGACCCCCCTGGAGAGAGTGGAAAAAGGAGGTGTGTGCTCTTTAGCATTTATTTTGCCTGTAGATAGCTCGGTTCACTCTCTCTCTGCGCTGGTATTTCTATTGCTTATCCTTACTCCTGTTATGTAGAATAAATTGTTAAACTTCAGGTCTAGTCACCTCATCATTTTAGCGTAACAAAATATTTTAAAACGGTGGACTTTTCCCCCGTAAAAGGGTCAGAGGGGGAAGGAAGTCTTAATAAAAAAAAACATTAGAGAAAGATTAGGGTTAGTTTGGTCTTACCTTATTGTGTCATCCATCAGTCGGTCCGAACTACAGATGGAAAAAAAAAGACAAGTGAGTAATCAACAATAAGCACGGTGCCAAAAAGTAATTTGAACGTCTTACACTGGTCCCATTGTGGTGTGTAAGATAACCAATACTAATAACAAACACAGATTTAGACTTAAGGATGAAAGAGAAACAGCTTAAGGGCCCAGAGGACGACGACATATAACTTCAGAGGACGCTCACATCGTTCTGTCCTTGGTTAAAGAAGACCACCTCAAATACGCCTAACTTTGTCTACATGTCACCAAAAACATCTATAAACAGCCATCTCTGATTTTTTGAAATATGAAACCGCATGTATCGGAAGTGTCCCAATACAACTTACCCACTTCCGATGCCGATATTGGAGTTTTGAATAATGGCCAATACCCATATGTTTTTACCACTTTGTCGTGTGGAATGTTAAAAGAAAAGGCTTGATCAAGTGAGGTGAAGTGAATTATATTTATATAGCACTTTTCTCTAGTGACTCAAAGCGCTTTTACACAGTGAAACCCAATATCTAAGTTACATTTAAACCAGTGTGGGTGGCACTGGGAGCAGGTGGGTAAAGTGTCTTGCCCAAGGACACAACGGCAGAGACGAGGATGGCGGAAGCGGGGATCGAACCCGGAACCCTCAAGTTGCTGGCACGGCCACTCTACCAACCGAGCTATACCGCCGAAATTAGTCAAACAGGTGTGAAAAACACTAACATATTTATCATCAACCGTCTGCAATGGACTTCTGCTGTCTTTAGTTCAGTTCAAGTGTTGTTGTTTTGGCTACACCTAGTTGTAGGGATGTCCCGATCCAGGTTTTTGCACTTCCGATCCGATATTGTTTTTGCACTTCCGATTCGATACTGACCGATACCGATACTGACCGGCCTATCCGAGCATGTATTAAATTTTAAAGTTATTTAGCCTACTTAGTTGTCAGAATCATGTTGAAAAGGGTTTTAGTACTCTTGATAACAACTAGCCAGCTGAATTAGGGGAGTTTGAATAATACACAATGGTTGTTAACAAGAAACTGACCTGTTTATTCAAGGATAAACACAAAATAGACAAAATTATACATGACAAACAGAAATGGCATCATTGAAACTAGGGCTGGGCGATATGGCCTTTTTTTAATATTGCGATATTTTAAGGCCATATTGCGATACACGATATATATCTCGATATTTTGCCTCAGCCTTGAATGAACACTTGATGCATATAATCACAGCAGTATGATGATTCTATGTGTTTTGATTGATTGATTGAGACTTGTATTAGTAGGTTGCACAGTGAAGTACATATTCCGTACAATTGACCACTAAATGGTAACACCCGAATAAGTTTTTCAACTTGTTTAAGTCGGGGTCCACTTAAATTGATTCATGATACAGATATATACTATCAGATATATACTATCATCATAATACAGTCATCACACAAGATAATCACATTGAATTATTTATAATCCGGGGTGTGGAGTGGGGCGCCTGATGTAAGTGTCAAAAAGACAGCCAAAAGAGTTTGATATGAGAATAAATCTAAAGTTAAAATATAGGGTAGAAATGCACCCAATTGCAGGAAATGTAGTCTTGATTTTCAAAATGTTCTTTCAAGGCTTGCATGTCTACATTAAAACATTCTTCTTCATACTGCATTAATATATGCTACTTTTAAACTTTCATGCAGAGAAGGAAATCACAACTAAAAAAAATCACAAATTTTTTCAGACGATGTTGATGTGGAAATTTTTGCCTTGCATTTTGATGGTGTGGACGTGTGGCACCGAATGGAGATAAGCGTCTCGACAGACGTTGCAATATTTGAACAATGATGACGAAAACTGTTTTCTCTGTCGTGTCCGTGTGTCGAAAATTGTTATGCGCTTATTTTTTTATTTGATTTTGTGCGTGGCATAGATTTGCCGTGCGCCGAGGACGTTTGAGCAGGCGCGCACCTTAGCGGCTGCGCTAGCATCACAGCTAACGTTAGCCATTCTGCTACCTCTCTGCTGGGAGAGGACGTATACGTATGTGACGTATGACGTGACAGTATGTGACGTGTGTAAGAAGTTGCGCTTGCTGTCTGTGAGAAGGAGACAGAAGAAGGAGTGAGAAGAGCCTTTAGTGTAATGCCAGCAGCTAAAAGCAACTGCGTGAGAATCCAGACTTGTGGATGTGTTGAAGGTGTGCTGGAAAATGCGGAACGGAAATAGGGAGCAGCAGAAAAGTGGAATGTATTATTTGAATCTGTGCGTTGGAAAACACGGACCGGAGTTTCTTTTAAAACTGGATCTGGATCGGCATTTTCCCATGCCTTGTTGATACGCATTTTTTGGCAAATATCGGCGGCAGATCCGATCCAAATATCGAATCGGGACATCCCTACCTAGTTGCCATAATAATTTATCAAGTTAAGCTTATGATGATGGATGATGCGGACACATTTGTTACTGGATACTTTCTAATACGCTTCTGCCTTGGAGACTTTGTATCTGTAAGAAATATGCAACTATAAATATTTGATACTTGTTTGTAAAGAACAATTTGCTGTTTTAGACTGCAAGTATTGTTCAATTAAGGACACTTTTTGCGCATGTAGCTTGTGTAGCCGCTTGCTCCCAGTAGCCTATAGCCTACCATGTTTACCTTATGTAAAGGACTTGACTCAAATAGAAGAAAAAAACGACCGTGTGTGCTTATTGGAGGACATTAAGATGACCACTGGTTGTCCAGCTTTGCACCAGTACAAACGCTGCATCGGAGCTTGAATAGGACATTTTAGATGCAAGTTGATATAATTAGACAATTGTTTTTTTGTACAAGTGTGATGATAAATTATTACTTTTCTTACAGAGAATATGATAAAGTCATGCTTGTCTAAAGCACACAACTACTCTGTTTTCAACAGCGATTTTGTGTTTTAGGTCCGTCAAAAACAATGCTCTCTGCAGTTTATGCCCTAATTGGAATCAATTGCGATCATGTTCGTTATGTAAAAGCAAAACTTCACATATTGCATTACACTGTCGATCAGCAATGTTCATTCCAGAACTCATCAATGTCATTCCTAATATGTGATTCGGTTACCAGACTAACAGGATTTCTGGCTGTGATAAAAGGCTATATAGACCTCTCCCATTTCTATCTAAGCATTTTATTTCTAAACCCAGAAGACACTAAAACATCTTTGACGTTTAACCTAAAGATTAATGAGTCACTGTTATCTCAATCCTGTGTGTCTCACTTTCTGAACCGTGCGTCGGCAGCTTTGGAGGCCAAAAAAAAAAAAGAAGAAAAAGCTGGAGCAAAAAAGATCTCAAACTGTGGCACAAGGAAAAACATGTTTAGCGGATCTGGAAAGCAGCCAGACTAGTTGAGCCACTGTCAAATCCAAAGCCCAAGTGTTCTGCAGGCTTCCCGTTTCTGGCTTGGCAGCAAAATGAAGGTCTGATCAATCGTCTGTTATGGCGAAATTAAACATTTGATGAAAATCCAATTAGCTGATGAAACTGGATTCTAACAGGTGCCAATTTTAAAGTGGAGGCTCAAAGCCAAGCACAAATGGACTGGATGGGCATTTGAAATCAATTAATGTATTACTTTTATATAGGGGTGTACCGATAAACGGTATTAAGGATAACTGGGGTAAAACTCTTGACAATTAGCATTACCGTTTTAATTAAAATGATGGGAAAAACCGTTAATGATATCTGCAGTGCTGACGGCGAGACACAGCTGACAGGTGACTAGATTTCACAGGTGGTACGTGTTAATCTAATCATCTGTTGTCTTTAACAGTAAGCGGCCGGGAGCAGGAGGGGAGAGAGGATACGGACGTGACTGAAAAGTTGGAATCAAATCTATGCACATTAAAAACGTTGTTAAAACTGCCCGCTTGGCTCTTGTGCCATGTTTACAGTGGAGCTGCTAGGAGGCAACTTCCACAGAGTGTTTGCAGTGTAATTTCAAAATATTAGTTTTTGATCAAATTAAAGTAAAACGTGTTATGAAGTATCTCTGTCATTTTGTATTCATTGTTTGTTTTTTTAAAAAGTAGGGTGAAAAACAATTGGGAAAATTTGAAAATCTAATTTTTGGTGAAAACAGATTTTAATTTTAGGCCATATAACCCAGGCCAATATTTACAGAAAACAATGCTGAAATATTACACTTTGGACGGAAGACATGCATGTACTCTTTCTGACTGGAAGTGTGACCACTATCATTAAGTTGTTCCAGCATGAACCTTTAATGGACCTGCTCCTCCTTCCCTCTGAACACATTCATGAACACTCACTTTCATGGGCAAGAGATGGAAAAGCAGATACAAAGGATGGAAGCCAGTGATAAGGAGCACAGATTAATTAAAGACTGATAGAACTTAAATTCAATCTAAAAGGGTACACTGTAAAAAAAAAGTTATTTTGATGCAACTTGAAAAAATTGTTGCAACAAATTCCAATCAATTTTTACACGTTTAGATAACTATGTTCTTTAATTTGTTAAAACTTTGTATACTTAAATTGGTGATAGGTTGAAGATGCAACACAATTAGGTTTATTAAACATGACAAAAGGCAGCTAATTAATTACACCAGACCTAATTAAATGTATTTTATAGGTTGGTAAAACTTGGTATAATCAAGTTGGTGATAAGTTGAAGATACAACAAATTTAAGTAACATTTTCCAAAAAGTATGCAAAAATGAAGGTGGGAAAAAGACAGCAAATTAAGTGCACCACACCAAATTAAATTATATAAAAGTTAAAAAATGTTACTTTGATGTAAAATTGATTGGAAAATGATGTGCCAATTTTTTTCGCTTTTGTAAACTTAGTTTTTTTTTTAAATTTGTTAACTATTTAGTTGGTAAAAGTTAAAGATTAGACAAAGTTAAGTAGAACTTTCAAAAAAATGGTCCATTTTGCAAACCGAAATTCACCAATTACACACTACTTCTGATATTTAATGACCAAGATAAAGAATGTTTTGAAGGAGACATGGATACAGTGCTTCATGTTCCCAAGACTATCCAGCAATGACAACAAATGCCTGAGATGCATGCTGATCATCATTTCCCAGCGTCACCACGTACATCACCACCATGGTTATTCAGGTAAATTAGCGTGGGTAAATATTATTTAGTTTCCTCCTGCTTTACATGCTCTCCTTATTAGTAAAGAATAAAGGAGAAATACATACGGTGTAAAACAAGACAGTGCGAAGTACTTTAACAAGGATGTATGTGCCCTATACACAAGACTCCATACTGTTGTTCAGGCTACTAACACACTTTAGACATTTTCCCTTCTAGCATTATAGCACTAATAGGACCAATAAGTGTAACTCTACCCACATCTTCAATCCCCCATTTCCTCTAGTTATTATTTTCAGTGCCCCAAAAGCACATGCTGAAGGAGTATAATGTTTATTGGCACAGACATTCATTCACAAAGGCTCCCACAGGACTCACTCATGGTGCCAGTATTCCCTCCCGCTCCCTAACACTCGGCCCACCTGTCTCTGCAGCTACAGTGATTAAAACAGCCAGGAAATTACCAAACTCTATCTTATTCTGACATTGAAAAAAAGTCATTTGCTTCAATATACTGTATTTTTCGGACTATAAGGCGCACTTAAAATCCTTTTATTTTCTCAAAACTCGACAGTGCGCCTTATAACCCGGTGCGCCTAATGTACGGAATAATTCTGGTTGTGCTTACCGACCTCAAAGATACTTTATTTGGAACATGGCAAAATGATAAGTATGACCAATAGATGGCAGTCACACATACACTGTAAGTGATATAGTACATGTAGACTGCAATATGATGGTAGTCACACATAAGAGATACGCAAAATGATTATTAGCATTCAGACAGGTTAAAATGTTGCTAAAACCATCACTGTTTGGGCGACGAAAAACGTTGAAAGTTTTCCACTTGTATCGCTAGCAACGGCATTAGACTTGTGTTTTTTTGTCCCAACGTGGTCTTTTACATCGCTAATTCCTCCGTGTCCGATCGAAAATTCTTGTCTGCACAAGGTGCAATTCGCGTAGTTTTCACCCTTTTTGGAACGGATAATTATTCCCGGATAGGCTTTTGAATATTCTTCACGGAATGACTGCAGTTTTCTTTTCGGTTTAAGACTCGTTTGCGATTTTTCTCCGGCTGATTCCATGATCGTTCGCTCGTTTGGAAACAATGGCAACTGTATGGCGTCACATTAGTGCCAAAAATCCGAGGGCATAAAAGCTGTTATCGCGCGCTGATTCTCCACTTCGTGCGCGCGCGCGACACCATTTTGCGCGCGCGTGGTGCCTTTCTGCGCGCGCGCGACGCCTTTCTGCGCGCGCGCGACGCCTTTCTGCGCGCTCTCTGTGTACTCCTGGCATCTCTCCTCGCGCTGTCATGTTTCTTTTTGGCACTTTGGGGGCGGGTATGCTTAGACGGCCCCTTCTTTCTGATTGGCTGTGAGCATTTTTCATATGACCAATCATTCTCCAGTGTAGCAACGTTGTAGCCATCTTACTTCGGACATCTAGCCTCAATCATTACATTGATGTCAATGGTACATGTACTACTTAAATTACCATAACTTGCTCGATTTTCGACCAATTTACAAACGGTTTGCCTTGTTACAAATCTTATTACATGTAGATATGACATAGGATGCTGTACCTGTTGAAATTACCTCTTTCGCTTTAAAAAAAAAAAAGACTTAATTGTGCCACATAGTTGTGTAGGGTCAGTGTTAGTCAGTTCTCTGATTATTTTAAACTGTTTCAGAATACATTATTAAAAGCTATTTTTAACATTTTAAAAACAAAATTCAAAGATTATTTCATTAATTTTATGGCTGAATCAAAAGAAATTCCATAAATTAGAAAACAAATGTTCAAGAAGAAGTGAAAATATAAAATAATGTTATGGTTGGATGTTATTGCTGGTGGACCAGTTCTGGCTGAAAGATGTGATTATGGTGTTTGTTGTCTTATTATTTATTTGGGTCACATTTTGTATTACCCTGTATTGTGTTTATGTGGTATGAAATAACCTTCATCAGCGCGCGACATGTTTTTATCCACTTCTTCCTCCGTAAATCTTGATACATATTGACGATGACCTGCCCTGCTATACTTCTGATTGGCTCTGAGCATTTTTCAGCGTTTTTCGCCTGACCAATCAGAAAGAAGAGGCCGTCTAAGCATACCCGCCCCCAAAGTGCCAAAAAGAAACATGACAGCGCGAGGAGAGATGCCAGGAGTACACAGAGAGCACGCAGAAAGGCACCGCGCGCGCGCTAAAAGGCACCACGCGCGCGCAAAATGGTGTCGCGCGCGCGCACGAAGTGGAGAATCAGCGCGCGATAACAGTTTTTATGCGCTCGGATTTTTGGCACTAATGTGACGCCATACAACTGGTGCCTCGTGGTTGGCAGCGGTGCTATAAATAGCCTCGCGCATGGCATTCGGAATGGCTCGATAGGAAGTTACGGGAAGCAGTGTCGATTGTCATTGTTGTTACGCGATTTCGTGAATAAAACTTTTTTTAAAATATATATTTTTAATGAATGAATAACCGTACTTTTTATCACTGCAACCGTAACCCGGAATAGGTTGATGAAAACCGTACTAATTACGGGAAAACCGGAGTAGTTGACAGGTATGGATACGTGTAGACTGAAGTAAACAACACCAAAATTGTATATGTTCCATTGAAAATATAGAACATTACATGTAGCGCTCAAAAATCTATCAAAATGTTTTAGTACGACTTTGGTATGTGTATAGGGCACATCGATGGATTGTACTGTGCTTCAACATACGAGTATTATTATGGTGTGTCTAAGGTAAGACATTATCTGGCCTTTTGTTTCGCAATATTATGCAAAAGCAACTTTTCTTACTTTCTGGTACCTGCTGATCTGTATTTGGGATCTGGATAAGTCTTGAAAATTTGTGCGAGTTCGCCTTTGTAGTACGTAGTCGATAAGCTTCTTTTTCTCTATCTTCTTGTTATGGGAAATTCATCCTCCGCTGTTGCCAATTCTAATATAAAGTAGCGTAAAGTTCAAACCTATATCTGTCAGTAAACTCGCCATGAAAGCGCTAAAACATACCGGTGTAGTGAGTTTACATTATTCACCCAAGGAACTTTAGTTATTAGAGAGTTCCGGTCGGATGGTTTTTCACGGAACACATTTCTGGTGTCATTAAAACAGTTAGCTCCATCTTTTGACACTTCTTCCACTCCCGTCCTTGCACGCTACACCGCTACGACAAAGATGACGGAGAAAAGACGCTGTCGAAGGTTAGCCATGTAAATAAGACCGCCCACAAAACGGCGCATCTTAAAGCGACTGTCACAAAGTGGTTTGGAGGTGATCTGTAAAACATCATCTATGCAACATTTTGACCAAAGAACCACCATTACATGTTATGTAGACCAGTGGTCCCAAACCACCTCTGTAAAAAAATTTTGTATTTATTTATTTTTTATTAAATCAACATAAAAAACACAATATTTCCATTATATATATATCAATATAGATCAATACAGTCTGCAGGGATACAGTCCGTAAGCACACAAGATTGTATTTCTTTATGACAAAAAAAAAATTCTAATAAAATAAAATAAAATAAAAATACCATACCCACCCCGGTCCGTGGGACAAATTTTCAAGCGTTGACCGGTCCGCAGCTACAAAAGGGTTGGGGACCACTGATGTAGACCACAAGGAAGTGTTTTACATTTAGAAAAAAATAATAATAATATGACCCCATTAATACGCCGTATAATCCGGTGCGCCTTTTGTATGAAAATAGACCTGACTAGACCCGGTCATTGGCAGTGCGCCTTATAATCCGTTGCGCCCTATGGTCTGGAAAATACGGTAGTCCTAAAACTGTGTGGCCGTTTCAGCAACATTCACACATGCTTATGATGCCTAATTACGTAGTCGTTTACATCACAAAAAAATGCATGGATTTCTAATGTAAACGGAATGTGTCCCCGACCTCAACCGCATGCGCAAATTACGTCAAGACATCATATACGCTTTGTGTTTACAGTAGCTAACATGGCTCTAGGGGGGGTAATGGTACGTGTATTTGTATTGAACCGTGTCGGTTCGGTTCGGAGGTGTACCGAACGAGTTTCCACACGGACATATTAAGTAGCGTAACGCACGTTATGTAAACAATGCACACCGAGGCACAACACACGGCATGCTAGCAACAACCGGGCTACGGTAGACTGACCATACGTCCTCTTTTCACCGGACATGTCCTCTTTCGCGGGGCTGTCTGGGCGGAGTTTCTTAAATGCCTCAAATGTCTGGCATTTTGAGTTAGGGTTGCGTGTATTTTCAATGTACGTTCAGGGTTAAGAAGGGGTTAAAAACAAAACAAATTGTGGAGGTGTGCGCGCAGCAGCATTGGTGAGGGAGGGGCAGAGACAGAGAGAGCGAGAGAGTTATGATAAACGCGCATGCGTCGCCAGGCTCTGCTTTTTATCCATAGATTTATCAGATTTAATTTTTTATTATCTATAGCAGGGGTGTCAAAAGTGTGCCCCGGAGGCCATTTGCGTCCCACAGCTAATGTTTTAAAGACCCACGGCACATTCTAAAAATACTATTAAAATAAACAAAAAACATAACAAAAGTGAAATAAATAAGCTTAAAAGGTTAAATGTAATTTAGAAAAAGTTGCAATGTTGACTAATAAAACAAAGCTGTTTTTTTTCTTTGAAACTGTCATTGCTCAAAACATAACATTGAATCAAAATCAATGTTATTATGAATTATTGACCCATCCAAGGTTCTGATTACTTCACATCAAATATTCCACTAAGAAAAATATTTTTGGTGGAAGATTTTGCAAATTTGGTAAATAAATTACCAAAAAATTTATATTTTGTTTTATTACTGTACCGAAAATGAACCGAACCGTGACCTCTAAACTGAGGTACATACCGAACGGAAATTTTTGTGTACCGTTACACCCCTAAATGGCTCCAATTCAAGTTTGTCTTATTCCGGGCGGAGTCAACATTTCCTTAACCAAATGATTTGGTGTACGACATAAAGAAGGAAAAGGCCTTGAATTCTGGCTCTCGCAGTTTAAGGCAATTGTTTTGACTGCTCAAAGGAGCATGTTAGCAAGCAGTCGTGGTGGGACATGGACGTGAGTTCTCAAACACTTTCTTTCTGACTCTTTTCTGCTCATTTGTCCACTCTTTCTTTTTGTGACCGTTTATTTTGGTGAAATATTACGGCGTCACATTAGTGCCAAAAATCCGAGCGCATAAAAACTGTTATCGCGCGCTGATTCTCCACTTCGTGCGCGAGCGCGACACCCTTTTGCGCACGCGGGGTGCCTTTTTGCGCACGCGCGGTGCCTTTCTGCGCGCGCGCGACGCCTTTCTGCGCGCTCTCTGTGTACTCCTGGCATCTCTCCTCGCGCTGTCATGTTTCTTTTTGGCACTTTGGGGGCGGGTATGCTTAGACGGCCCCTTCTTCTGATTGGCTGTGAGCATTTTTCATATGACCAATCATTCTCCAGTGTAGCAACGTTGTAGCCATCTTACCTCGGACATCTAGCCTCAATCATTACATTGATGTCAATGGTACATGTACTAAATAAATTACCATAACTTGCTCGATTTTCGACCAATTTACAAACGGTTTGCCTTGTTACAAATCTTATTACCGGTACATGTAGATATGACATAGGATGCTGTACCTGTTGAAATTACCTCTTTTGCTTTAAAAAAAAATGACTTAATTGTACAACATAGTTGTGTAGGGTCAGTGTTAGTCAGTTCTCTGATTATTTTAAACTGTTTCAGAATACATTATTAAAAGCTATTTTTAACATTTTAAAAACAAAATTCAAAGATTATTTCATTAATTTTATGGCTGAATCAAAAGAAATTCCATAAATTAGAAAACAAATGTTCAAGAAGAAGTGAAAATATAAAATAATGTTATGGTTGGATGTTATTGCTGGTGGACCAGTTCTGGCTGAAAGATGTGATTATGGTGTTTGTTGTCTTATTATTTATTTGGGTCACATTTTGTATTACCCTGTATTGTGTTTATGTGGTATGAAATAACCTTCATCAGCGCGCGACATGTTTTTATCCACTTCTTCCTCCGTAAATCTTGATACATATTGACGATGACCCGCCCTGCTATACTTCTGATTGGCTCTGAGCATTTTTCAGCATTTTTCGCCTGACCAATCAGAAAGAAGGGGCCGTCTAAGCATACCCGCCCCCAAAGTGCCAAAAAGAAACATGACAGCGCGAGGAGAGATGCCAGGAGTACACAGAGAGCGCGCAGAAAGGCACCGCGCGCGCACAGAAAGGCACCGCGCGCGCGCAAAAGGGTGTAGCGCGCGCGCACGAAGTGGAGAATCAGCGCGCGATAACAGTTTTTATGCGCTCGGATTTTTGGCACTAATGTGACGCCATAAAATATTACTGGGTTTTCTACAGAATGCCAGTATACTTGTGTCTGACGTCATCATATCATTTGCATAATCGGCGATGATGCATATATTTTCTTTAAAAATGTTATGCATACATTCAAAAACAAATCTGTGTTAATATTATTCACATTACCGTATTTTCCGCACCATTAGCCGCACCTAAAAACCACAAATTTACTCAAAAGCTGACAGTGCGGCTTTTAACCCGGTGCGCTTTATATATGGATAAATATTAAGATTCATTTTCATAAAGTTTCGATCTCGCAACTTAGGTAAACAGCCGCCATCTTTTTTCCCGGTAGAACAGGAAGCGCTTCTTCTTCTACGCAAGCAACCGCCAAGGTAAGCACCCGCCCCCATAGAACAGGAAGCGCTTCTTCTTCTACTGTAAGCAACCACCCGCCCCCGGAAGAAGAAGAAAAAACGCGCGGATATCACCGTACGTTTCATTTCCTGTTTACATCTGTAAAGACCACAAAATGGCTCCTACTAAGCGACAAGGATCCGGTTCATGAAAAGACGCAATCTCTCCATCCGCACACGGATTACTACCGTATTTCACAGCAACTGATATTCCTGTGAACCGCACTGTGGAACGGGAGCACGTACGGTGAATATTCGCACCACAGGGAATGAGAAGTCATCCTTCACTGTGGTTCTAGCTTGCCATGCTAACTTCCACCCATGGTGATATTCAAAAGGAAGACCTTGCCAAAAGAGACCTTTCCAGCCGGCGTCATCATAAAAGCTAACTCGAAGGGATGGATGAAGAAAAGATGAGCGAGTGGTTAAGGTAAGTTTAAGTTTACGCGAAGAGGCCGGGTGGCTTTTTTCACGCAGCTCTGTCCATGTTGATATACGTATGTTTGTGATTGCACATTTGCGTACATTTTGGGAGTGAACAGAGTTGTTAGAACGCTGGTTTTTAATATATTATTAAAGTTTGACTGACCTATCTGACTGTTTTTTTGACATTCCTTTAGCGCAGTTAGATGCGGCTTACAACACGGGGCGGCTTATTGGTGGACAAAGTTTTGAAATATGCCGTTCATTGAAGGCGCGGCTTTTAACCCAGGGCGCCTTATGGTGCGGAAAATTGTTTTTATATCCTCTGCTTATTGTAAAATCCAACACAGTTTTTTCACTATATTCTGCTCTCCCTAAATCTTGGAATTTAGTTTGCCAAATATGTAAACAGTCCTTTGAATTAGAGATGGAAAAAATAATAATAACTTGATGTTGTCTAATTGATATTATCCACAAAGAAGTCACTGTAAAAGCTAAGCACAAAAAATAAAGTACGTCAATATACACGTAAAGTGCACAGATATGTAGAGATCGTGTTAAACTAATAATACAGTTTGGAATAAACTGGAAAAATGTGATACAATTATAGCTTGATGCTAACGTACAAATTTAGGGGAAACTTTGAATTATGATGCTTATTGCTTTTTGATGACATATTGGTCCAAAGAATTGATCCAATCATGCAGACTGCAGTCAAATTGGCTACATACCAGATTTCTATCCACATAAGAAGGTCGGAAAGAAATGTGGACTTGTGCTGGTCACATTGACATAAAATGTCATGTCCCCAATGATGCTCTGCAAATGACTTTTTTGATATTGTTTTCTTTTGTTATGAAGTTGTGTCTTTTGATGGGTGTGCAGTTGAGGCAACACTTTACCACCCCTCAGCACACATATTTTTAACAATAAAAACAATCCTCCTAAAATGATTGCATACACACTGTCCCTATACTTTCTATTCTTCAAATGTACAAAGTCAAGTCGGACACTTGTAATGGTCACCACCCTTTATCGAACATATTTTATATCGAGTATGCGTCTATCGCGATATAGATTGATATCGTTTTATCGCCCAGCCCAAGTCTCAACCTTGACAAAAACGGCCTCTCTCGCTCTTCTTTCAAATCATCGGTCGTCTCTGTACAGAATATGTACATTTTTGTACTCAAAAGACTGCAGTTTCTCTTTCAGGTGGAGGTAAACAGCTGAGTATTGAAAGAAAACTAGAAAACATTGAACATCGTATGTAAAATTCTATAACATGCATGCAAAGAACTGAACTGAAGAAATGTTTCTCATTTGGCAACAGTATCATTTAGCCACGCCCCCTCTGGTAATATACTTCCAGTGTCGTGAGCTCTGTTTACAATTTATCATGTCAAAAATATACCTTCTCTCTGGCTACTAATAAATACTGTCGAACTAGGGCTGGGCGATATATCGATATACTCAATATATCGCGGGTTTGTTTCTGTGCGATATAGAAAATGCTATATTGCATACTTGCCAACCCTCCCGGATTTTCCGGGAGACTCCCGAAATTCAGCGCCTCTCCCGAAAACCTCCCGGGACAAATTTTCTCCCGAAAATCTCCCGTAATTCAGGCGGACTCAGGTCCTCCACAATATAAAAAAGCGTACCTGCCCAATGACGTTATAACTGTAGAATGATAGAGGGCGAGTTCTTGGTTTCTTATGTGGGTTTATTGTTAGGCAGTTTCATTAACGTCCTCCCAGCGCGGCAACAACACACAACAACAGCAGTCACTTTTTGTATACCGTAAAGCAGTTCGTCTGCCGTAAACAGCAATGTTGTGACACTCTTAAAAAAGGACAATACTGCCATCTAGTGCATTTGATGAAAGCACTTTTGTGCGTGCCACACAGCAATGCATCAGAGAGGGTGTTAAGCATGGTTCGAAAAATAGTGACAGAGAATAGAACAAGGATGGACAATTCAACCCTTAACTCAACAATGAGTAGATGAGTGTTATGTGTGTGTGTATATGTGTAAATAAATGAACACTGAAATTCAAGTATTTATTTTATATATATATATATATATATATATATATATATATATATATATATATATATATATATATATATATATATATATAATAAAATAAATATATATATATATATATATCTAGAATTCACTGAACGTCAAGTATTTTTATATATATATATATATATATATATATATATATATATATATATATATATATATATATATACACACCGGTACTTAAACTTACAAAGATATATATATATATAAGAAATACTTGACTTGGTGAATTCTAGCTGTAAATATACCCCTCCCCTTTTAGCCACGCCCCCAACCACGTCCCCGTCCCACCCCGACCACGCCCACTCACCTCCCGAAATCGGAGGTCTCAAGGTTGGCAAGTATGCTATATTGTGATATTGGAGTATACGTTCTCACGCAGTTGCTTTTAGCTGTGGGCATTACACTACAGGCTCTTCTCACTCTTTCTTGTCTCTCCTTCTCGCAGAGACATAAAAACAAGCGCACCTTCTTACATACGTCACATACGTATACGCCCTCGCGGAGCAGAGTGGTAGCGTCATGGGTAACGTTAGCTGTGGTGCGAGTGGTAATACGAGAGCAAGAAGGTGCGAATCTGGTAACAAATGAAGGAAGAATGAATTCCCAAGAAAAACAGCACAGGGTCCATTGTCTGGCAGTGGTTTGGCTTCAAGTGGGAATATGTCGAACAAACAAGTGTCAAGTGTGGGGCAAAAGCATTGCTACAAAAAGTAGCATTACTGCTAATATGTGGCATCATTTGAAAAGTCACCTGCTAGAGCAGGGGTGCTCACACTTTTTCTGCAGGCGAGCTACTTTTCAATTGATCAAGTCGTGGGGATCTACCTCATTCATATATATAATTTATATTTACTTATTTATGAATTATATGTTTGTGTTAACAAGTTAAAGGTGTTTAATGATAATACAAGCATGTTTAACACATATAGTTAATATTGTTAATAAATTAAAGGTGTTTAATGAAAATACAAGTATGTTTAATACATATAGTTAATATTGTTAACGAGTTAAAGATGTTTAATGATAATACAAGCATGTTTAACACATATAGTTAATATTGTTAATAAGTTAAAGGTGTTTAAAGATAATGCAAGCATGTTTAACACATATAGTTAATATTGTTAACAAGTTAAAGATGTTTATTGATAATGCAAGCATGTTTAACACATATAGCTAATATTGTTAATAAATTAAAGGTGTTTAATGATAATACAATGTTTAATACATATAGTTAATATATTCATTTTAGAATTGATTTTAAAACCTTGCTGTTTGTTTTTAAAGCTTTACATGGACTGGCACCTCAGTATATCTCGGACCTCATCCAAACTTACAATCCTGCGCGCGCTCTGAGGTCCGAGAGCCAGCTCCAGCTCGTGGTGTCCAAGACGAGACTTAAAACCAGGGGAGACAGGGCCTTCTCTGTGGTCGGCCCTAAGCTCTGGAACACTCTGCCCCTCCATGTTCGAACTGCTCCCACAGTGGAGTGTTGTAAGTCTCGTCTTAAGACCCACTTTTATTCTCTGGCTTTTAACACTACGTGAGTTGTGTGGTCCTCTGTTGTCCTCTGTGTTTTTAAAATTTTGCTTTTGCTTTCTATTTACTGTTTTAATTGGTTTTACCCTTTGAAATTGTTTTTAATCACATTTATTTTATATTGTTTTTAATTGTGTTTAATATTGTTGTGCAGCACTTTGGAAACATTTTGTTGTTTAAATGTGCTATATAAATAAAGTGGATTGGATTGGATTGAATATTGTTAACAAGTTAAAGGTGTTTAAAGATAATACAAGCATGTTTAACACTTATAGTTAATATTGTTAACAACTTAAAGGTGGTTAAAGATAATACAAGCATGTTTAACACATATAGTTAATATAGTTAACAAGTTAAAGGTGGCTAAAGATAATACAAGCATGTGTAACACATATAGTTAATATTGTTAACAAGTTAAAGGTGGTTAAAGATAATACAAGCATGTTTAACACATATAGTTAATATAGTTAACAAGTTAAAGGTGGCTAAAGATAATACAAGCATGTTTAACACATATAGATTCCTTTCTTTCATGAAGACAAGAATATAAGTTGGTGTATTACCTGATTCTGATGACTTGCATTGATTGGAATCAGACAGTGTTGCTGATAACGTCCGCATTTTCGAATGGAGGAGAAAAAAAGTCCTCCTTTCTGTCCAATACCACATGAAAGTGGTTGGTTTTTGGCATCTTATTTAACCAGCTTCCGTACTCCTTTGTATACACTTTACAAGAAATACATTGTCGGCAAACTCCGTAGCTTGCTAGCTTGTGCACGCCAGCTTTCTGAGACTGTTATTTTGTTAGCGCAGGCAGGATGAAGCAGCGCTTTTATTGTGCAGTCGGTCTTTGGAGTTTTGACGACAGGTACGGCGCCAGAGTCTGTTGAAATAAAGTGTTTCTCGCCTTCCTGTCGGTAATTTTTATGAGCTGGCAGCAGCCAGCATCATCTCAGAAGACCCTCGGGTGCCGTGAATGTCAATCAAGTGACGAAAGTGACGTCATAGTGAAGATTTATGATCGCTCATTTTTAGGACTATTTTTTTAATGCCTGGCTGGTGATCGACTGACACACCCTCCGAGATCGACCGGTAGCTCGCGATCAACGTAATGAGCACCCCTGTGCTAGAGAATGAAGAGTGCTTACTCCGCATGTCAACATCTCCGTTCGGTGCCACACCAACATAATGCTGAGGCAACCATTTCCACATCAATACCGTATTAAAAAAATAGTCAACAACAGAAGGAGATAATGTCCGCAAGAACATACACTATTTGATTTCTTATTATGCAGCTCATTTTTATTTGACAGTTATTGAAATATCTTGTGTGACATCATGCACAAAAGTGCACTTTATTTGTTTTGAACTATTGTAGTGGCGTTCTGTACAAAAAGTGCACTTTAATTTAGTGTTGTTTTGATATGTCATCTTAGTGACATCATGCACAAAAGTGCACTCATAGCTTGTTTTAAAATGTCTCTGACAATCTTGCACTTTCTGTTTTGAAATGACATGAATGTTTGTGCCACTGCTTAATAACTGTTTAATAAATACACTTTTAGTTGTGATTTCCCTCTCTGCATGAAAGTTTAAAATGAGCATATATTAATGCAGTATGAAGAAGAATGTTTTAATGTAGACACATAGAATCATCATACTGCTGTGATTATATGCACAAGTGTTCATTCAAGGCTAAGGCAAAATATGGAGATATATATCGTGTATCGTGACATGGCCTAAAAATATCGAGATATAAAAAAAAAGGCCATATTGCCCAGCCATATCTCAAACTACAACTGCTTCGGATTGTAATTATCCAAATATGATTAGCAGCAAAGCGAACGGAGGCGACAATAAGTAAGCTAGCTAGATGGTTAGGTAACTAGAGCGCTTGTTTTGGTGCTTACACTTTTTTCCTTCTATTTATTTTGGGACACCGAAACACGTCTGCAAGTTAGCTAACAATTTACATACCTGCCAACTTTTGAAATCAGAAAAACCTAGTAGCCAGGGTCCAGGGGCCGCAGGCCCCGGTAGGTCCAGGACAAAGTCCTGGTGGGGGGTTCAGGCTTCGCCCCCCGACGCAAAATGATTATTAGCATTCAGACAGGTTAAAATGTTGCTAAAACCATCACTTTTCTATCAGTCACAGTGACTTTTCAAAACAAAAATATTACAGCAAAAATCATATGGGTTGATTGACATGTTTATTCTGTAAGCTAACTTCAATAGTTTGAAATTATTTTGACAGTTAATGCCAGTTATCCTGTCAACCTTTCACAAGACTTCAATTTGTTAATTGAAAGTATAAACAGTATAAACACTTTTTACAGTAAAGAAATGGTAAAACAGTACTAAACAATTCCATTAAAAAAAAAATTGGTGTCATTATTAACTTTCTGTCCAAGCTTGTATAATCTACTGCCTTGTTCAATTGTAAAAAATATTCTGTGCCTAAAATTCACATTTCTATCACAATTATAATACTGTAAACATGGTAAGCTAACTTCATTAAAATTAATAGTCCTGTCAATAGCATGGAATTACAATTCAAATGTAGTTTTTTTGTAAGCCTTTCAAAAGAATTCAAAATATGAAAAATTAATGAAAATTAATTTAAGCTATCAGACACTTGAAAAGTGGCACATCACATCTCTAATGTAATCATTTTAACTTTTCAACAGAAATAGCACTGCAAAAATATTAAGGACATACTTCTGTATTTTGGTAGTTATGCTGTCAACATTTAACAAGATTTCTTCAACTTGGACTTGAAAGCATAAATAGTATAAACACTTTTAACAGTATAACAGTACTAAACAATTCCAATAGATAACATTGGTGTCATTACCTTTTTGTGGCTAAAATCCAAATGTATTCTATCAGATTGATCTTAAGGGGTAAGAGGATCACACTGGAAGGTGATGAATTCTTCCTCAAGTTCTTTCTTTTCATCCTTGCTAAGCAAGTGAGGATACCTTTCTCACTAGCAACGGCATTAGACTTGTGTTTTTTTGTCCCAACGTGGTCTTCTTTTACATCGCTAATTCCTCCGTGTCCGATCGAAAAATCTTGTCTGCACAAGGTGCAATTCGCGTAGTTTTCACCCTTTTTGGAACGGATAATTATTCCCGGATAGGCTTTTGAATATTCTTCACGGAATGACTGCAGTTTTCTTTTCGGTTTAAGACTCGTTTGCGGTTTTTCTCCGGCTGATTCCATGATCGTTCGCTCGTTTGGAAACAATGGCAACTGGTGCCTCGTGCTTGGCAGCGGTGCTATAAATAGCCTCGCGCATGGCATTCGGAATGGCTCCATAGGAAGTTACGGGAAGCAGTGTCGATTGTCATTGTTGTTATGCGATTTCGTGAATAAAACTTTTAAAAAAAAAATTGTTTTTAATTAATGAAAAACCGTATTTTTTATCACTGCAACCGTAACCCGGAATAGGTTGATGAAAACCGTACTAATTACGGGAAAACCGGAGTAGTTGGCAGGTATGCACAAGGTTGACGGCTGTCTACTTTGCTGCTAATCATATTAGCTTCTTCTGCAACTCAGTGTGGCGTTTAACAAATGTTTGGATCCCATTTTTATTGGTATTTCATTCAAACATAAGTGATGTTATGACGCAAAAATTTATGTTTAAAAACACCAATTTCAGCGTTTTCACGTCAATTAAACTTGCACACTTACTTTCTTAGGTGCTCATGTTCCTTCAGAAACAGCTCTGTTCTTCTGTTGTTGACACCAGAGCCACTTTTGTACATCCTAAAAAAAAAAAGCAGAGACGTATAAGACACTCATTTCTATAATAAAAAAAAGTAATGACAAAATCCTTGCACGTCCTCTGAGTCAAAGGCATTGAACAGATGTTGGAATCCCCAAACATCTCCACCGAGAGACTAGCAAGGACAGATTAGGTTGGACTGAGTCGCTTCCTGTTGCCCCTGGGTGATGCTGTGAATAATTTAAAAAAGCGGCATGCGGATCTCTTCAGGCTGGGGTCATTATTAAACACTAGGAGTTAAGTGAAGATTGGACCTTCTGGATCGTTCCTTTCTAATCCTCAACTGTTAATTCCAAATAAAAAGGTTGTATGTACGGCACAAGCACAGCTTTATTTTACATTATCATTGTCACCTCTTCTTTTCAAATATTCTACACAAATATAAGCTTCGGCATAACTGCTGAGTCAACCGGTTCCTATCAGATAGCAGTCGGCGCCAATGCCACTGCATTTCCTTGCATCTCTTTTACAGTAAAAGGCTTGCTGTGATTCAGCGTTAGAGAGCTTTCATGTGAAGCAGCAGCGAGGGGAAACGTTCTCTTGCATTAGCATCCACTTCAAACAACAAATGAGCCGAACCGAAGAGATGCATTTCTAGCGGTGTCACAGAAAAGCCTAAGGATTTGAGCGGAAGTCTGCTGGGATGAGTTTGTCGCCAATTTGTCGACTTTTGCAGCATATGTTTGTAATTAGGGAAGCAGTTATCAATTAGTTTAGTTATCGAGTAATATATTGATTACGGTAGTTTGATTAATCGAGTAATCGGATAAAACACACTTCATAGCCTCAAATGTTTTGGGAAAATAGCTAATATAAACAATGTTCCCGCTTGATTTAACTTTAATTCCTTTTTGTAATAAATGCACATCATCCACTTTTTTTATTAAAGAAAAATCCATCCATCCATCCATCCGTCTTCTTCCGCTTATCCGAGGTCGGGTCGCGGGGGCAGCAGCCTAAGCAGGGAAGCCCAGACTTCCCTCTCCCCAGCCACTTCGTCCAGCTCTTCCCGGGGGACGCCGAGGCGTTCCCAGGCCAGCCGGGAGACATAGTCTTCCCAACGTGTCCTGGGTCTTCCCCGCGGCCTCCTACCGTTCGGACGTGCCCTAAACACCTCCCTAGGGAGGCGCTCGGGTGGCATCCTGACCAGATGCCCGAACCACCTCATCTGGCTCCTCTCGATGTGGAGGAGCAGCGGCTTTACTTTGAGCTTCCCCCGGATGGCAGAGCTTCTCACCCTATCTCTAAGGGAGAGCCCCGCCACCCGGCGGAGGAAACTCATTTCGGCCGCTTGTACCCGTGATCTTGTCCTTTCGGTCATAACCCAAAGCTCATGACCATAGGTGAGGATGGGAACGTAGATCGACCGGTAAATTGAGAGCTTTGCCTTCCGGCTCAGCTCCTTCTTCACCACAACGGATCGATACAGCGTCTGCATTACTGAAGACGCCGCACCGATCCGCCTGTCGATCTCACAATCCACTCTTCCCTCACTCGTGAACAAGACTCCGAGGTACTTGAACTCCTCCACTTGGGGCAAGATCTCCTCCCCAACCCGGAGATGGCACTCCACCCTTTTCCGGGCGAGAACCATGGACTCGGACTCGGAGGTGCTGATTCTCATCCAAGTCGCTTCACACTCGGCTGCGAACCGATCCAGCGATAGCTGAAGATCCTGGCCAGATGAAGCCATCAGGACCACATCATCTGCAAAAAGCAGAGACCTAATCCTGCAGCCACCAAACCAGATCCCCTCAACGCCTTGACTGCGCCTAGAAATTCTGTCTAAGAAAAATCTTATCAAAAATCTCACATCATCGCTCTCATGTGCGCGCTATTGCACGGGCTGTGCGGAAACTGTGTCCATGTACAGTATTTAAAGTTCTGGGCACGCCATGTGGTTCAGATGTCATCGGTTTTTATTAGTTAGACTCAAGCAATTAAAGCAACAGAATATTTATATCGAAGCCTTTTTATAATGATATTAGTCGATTTACCGAATTTTTCGGAGTATAAGTCGCACCCGAAAATGCATAATAAAGAAGGAAAAAAACATAAGTCCCCAAACTATGAAAAAAAACTGCGACTTATAGTCCGAAAAATACGGTAATCGATTAATCGTTTAAGCCCTTCCTGACTACGACAACACATCAAGGGCACATGAGTGCATACTTGCAAATGAGACTCAGCAGTGTAAGAAAACTGGATGGCACAATTATAATTATTAGATCACAGTTAAAGGGGAACATTATCACCAGACCTATGTAAGCGTCAATATATACCTTGATGTTGCAGAAAAAAGACCATATATTTTTTTAACCGATTTCCGAACTTTAAATGGGTGAATTTTGGCGAATTAAACGCCTTTCTATTATTCGCTCTCGGAGCGATGACCAATCCGCCTTTTCTCACTTTCGTCGGTGTGTTGTCGGAGGGTGTAACAACACGAACAGGGACGGATTCAAGTTGCACCAGTGGCCCAAAGATGCGAAAGTGGCAAGAAATTGGACGAAATTTGTTCAAAATACGAGGGTGTGGGGAAAGCCGACGAAATGGTCAGTTGTTTGTTCCGCACACTTTACCGAAGAAAGCTATGCTACGACAGAGATGGCAAGAATGTGTGGATATCCTGCGACACTCAAAGCAGATGCATTTCCAACGATAAAGTCAAAGAAATCTGCCGCCAGACCCCCATTGAATCTGCCGGAGTGTGTGAGCTATTCAGGGACAAAGGACCTCGGTAGCACGGCAAGCAATGGCGGCAGTTTGTTCCCGCAGACGAGCGAGCTAAACCCCCTGGATGTCTTGGCTCACACCGTCCCTTATGCCACCGAAGATGATCAAGAGAAGAATATCAACCCTAGCTTCCCTGGCCTGCTGACATCAACTCCAAAACTGGACAGATCAGCTTTCAGGAAAAGAGAGCGGATGAGGGTATGTCTACAGAATATATTAATTGATGAAAACTTTATTCATTACTCGCGGTTTTACATAAATTATTATACATAAACTGTGTTTACCAATAATTTAGCTTAAAAACATTAATTTTTTTCAATCATTCGAGTACATTCGTGTAGTCTTTTGTAATGCAGTATTTTGTGTCTATTTAGGTATGGTTAACCTGAGTGCTGAAATCGTGGAAAAATATATGTTCTTAGCGCGCCTGAAATGGGCTGTCTAAACTCTCAAAGTGCATGTTGTTGCCAAATGTATTTCATATGCTGTAAACCTAGTTCATAGTTGTTAGTAATTATCTTATCAGACAGTGTTAAGCCGCTGAAATCCGAGTCTGAATCCGAGCTAATGTCGCTATACCTTGCTGTTTGCTTGTATTGGCATCACTGTGTGACGTCACAGGAAAATGGACGGGTGTATATAACGATGGTTAAAATCAGGCACTTTGAAGCTTTTTTTTAGGGATATTGCGTGATGGGTACAATTTTGAAAAAAACTTCGAAAAATAAAACAAACCACTGGGAACTGATTTTTAATGGTTTTAACCCTTCTGAAATTGTGATAATGTTCCCCTTTAAATACAGTGAGTAAAAGGTAAATAATATATTTTTTAGATTTAATTGTTAAAGAAATGAACATCCATCACCACATAAACACACAAAAGTGCAGAAAATTGGTACTTTTGAGTTAAAGTTAAAGTATCAATGATTGTCACACACACACACTAGGTGTGGTGAAATTTGTCCTCTGCATTTGACCCATCCCCTTGTTCACCCATCGGGAGGTGAGGGGAGCAGTGGGAATCATTTTTGGTGATTTAACCCCCAATTCCAACCCTTGATGCTGAGTGCCAAGCAGGGAGGTAATGGGTCCCATTTATATAGTCTTTGGTATGACTCGGCCGGGATTTGAACTCACAACCTACCGATCTCAGGGCGGACACTCTAACCACTAGGACACTGAGTACGTTACAGAGAGTACAGATATTGATTCCTAGCTAGGAACTAGGAAATGGTACCGTATCGGTTCCAATGTGAAAAGTACCCATCCTTAACAGCCTGTACAGTTAAAAAATGTGTCAAGATGGCAACAGTTTGAACCTGTGACAGATCGATTCTATGAACAAGTGGAAAATCTATTTGTGTCCCAGACTATAATCCACCCTAGACCTTCCACTGTACCTTGAAAATTGTCGTTCTTTCCGCGGCATTAAAAAAAAAGGGTTTATAAAGGAACATTTCACAAAAACACCACAAATGGCAAATGTTATTACATGGTCCTGGCAGCTGATGGAGATACTCATAAATATTTTTAACTGGTTGTTTGGGGACACATTTTTAAAAGGTCATGCAGGACAACATAGAAATTGTCATGATAAAAAATTGTTCACGAGAGTAATGTGTGTGCCAAGCATTGGGAATCACCTCAGATCTACGTGATTGGATGTTTAGTTAGATGCTAGTGACTTCTCACAATCATTCAAATATAGCCCGGCCTTTATTTGAACATTGTAAGAGAAGACATTGCAGTATTCTGATTGGATTCTAAGTGCTATGATCAATCAATCAAAATGTATTTATAAAGCACTTAACTACACATGTCCCATAGGGCTTCACAAACTCACGAGGACATCCCCTGATCTAAACCCAAGTCTGGGAAAGGATCAGAGATTCAAAGAAGAAAGAATGAGAAGGGACCGCAGATGTGATCGACTGCAATGGGGGCAGTTATTGAATTGCTAAATCAATAGATAATGTGCCAGTCTAGTCCGTCGGAAAGCCAACATATAGTCATGGAGGCATCTTCAAGACATTTCTGTGACACTGATGATATCATCGCCACATCATCACATCGCTTTGAAAACGTTATCTAAGTGTTAAAGGGGAACTGCACTTTTTTTCCCACAATCATTATGAGAGAAAAGAACACATATGTATATTTTTTATAGGATTTTAAAGATGATAGAAAACGCTTGGAAGATGCAGCTAATAGGTGTCACCCTCTAAAACCACTTCAAAACCCTCCATCAATGTCTTATATACACACTGCAAGTTTATATGTAATGTAGTAACAGACACCTTCATAACAATGTTTAATATGTACAATATACACACTGCACGTTTATATATAATGTATTAACAGACACCTTCATAACAATATGTAATATGTTTTATACACACACTGCAAGTTTATATATAATGTAGTAACAGACACCTTCATAACAATATGTAATATGTTTTATATACACGCTGCAAGTTTATATATAATGTAGTAACAGACACCTTCATAACAATATGTAATATGTTTTATACACACACTGCAAGTTTATGTATAATGTAGTAACAGACACCTTCATAACAATATGTAATATGTACAATATACACACTGCAAGTATATATATAATGTAGTAACAGACACCTTCATAACAATTTGTAATATGTACAATATACACACTGCAAGTATATATATAATGTAGTAACAGACACCTTCATAACAATATGTAATATGTACAATATACACACTGCAAGTACATATATAATGTAGTAACAGACACCTTCATAACAATGTGTAATATGTACAATATACACACTGCAAGTTTATATATAATGTAGTAACAGACACCTTCATAACAATATGTAATATGTACAATATACACACTGCAAGTATATATATAATGTAGTAACAGACACCTTCATAACAATGTGTAATATGTACAATATACACACTGCAAGTTTATATATCATGTAGTAACAGACACCTTCATAAGAATATGTAATATGTTTTATACACACACTGCAAGTTTATATATAATGTAGTAAGAGACACCTTCATAACAATATGTAATATGTACAATATACACACTGGAAGTACATATATAATGTAGTAACAGACACCTTCATAACAATGTGTAATATGTACAATATACACACTGCAAGTACATATATAATGTAGTAACAGACACCTTCATAACAATATGTAATATGTACAATATACACACTGCAAGTACATATATAATGTAGTAACAGACACCTTCATAACAATGTGTAATATGTACAATATACATACTGCAAGTTTATATATAATGTAGTAACAGACACCTTCATAACAATATGTAATGTTCACAATAAATACCATATTTTAGTCATTTCCGGTAATGATTTCTTCCCCGTATTGATTTTTGTTTCCATAGCAGCACATTTTCGACTTCTAGCAACAAATGTGTGCCCTACTTCCGGAAACAAACGCGAGTGTGTTTTCTAATTGTGGCAGACTTGGTAACAAACAAAGACGACGACTATTTTTGGACAACCTTATCTTTTTGAAGCTGAATATACAGAGGATGAACAGCTGCTTATAGAAGCTAGCACAATGAAAGGGTGGGATGTTGGACAGACGGAAGCCGAGAGCCTGAGGTGAAAGTAACACAAAGCTGGAAATGTGGAATTTGAAGCCAAGCTATTTCGGCATAAATGGAGTGCTTACCCAAATAAACCTTAAAAAAATGTCTCAGGCCAGCTGGACCAAACGAACAACTGTCCATCGAGTGAGTCACTCTATCATTGATCATGATACACGCAGCACATATGATGTCTGGCTAGCTGTGTACAAACAAAACATGAAATGTGGACTAATACTTTACAGATACTATAATATGATTGTTCAGGTTTTTCAGTCAGTGAGATTGGTGTTCTTTTGCGTTGTGTTGTGTATTACAAACTCAAACGCTTTTTGTGCTGACGTAGAAGCTAGCTTATCTCTTTTCGTAGCTAGCTTTTACGGCTAATACCGTAGCATAGTGATGTGTTACTACGTTAGAAAAAGAGCTCGCTGTTACAAAAACACAATCGCTACAGTTTGTTTATTATACAGGTTAAAGAACATGAAGCATTGTTGACGGTTTTAGTGATTTAGAGGTAGAATTGATTGATCCCATTAGCTGCATTACCAGCCAACAAGAACGAGCCAAATTTTACATGTTAGGATGCATAAAAAAACAACCTTTGTCTATAAGTATTGTGAATGATAAGCAAAATTCAGCCTTCTATTCAGGTGTACTGGAGAGGAGGCTACGCCGGATAGTCGAACCTCGGATTCAGGAGGAACAGTGTGGTTTTCGTCCTGGTCGTGGAACTGTGGACCAGCTCTATACTCTCGGCAGGGTCCTTGAGGGTGCATGGGAGTTTGCCCAACTAGTCTACATGTGCTTTGTGGACTTGGCGAAGGCATTCGACCGTGTCCCTCGGGAAGTCCTGTGGGGAGTGCTCAGAGAGTATGGGGTATCGGACTGTCTGATTGTGGCGGTCCGCTCCCTGTACGAACCCGTGTCAGAGCTTGGTCCGCATTGCCGGCAGTAAGTCAGACATGTTTCTAGTGAGGGTTGGACTCCGCCAAGGCTGCCCTTTGTCACCGATTCTGTTCATAACCTTTATGGACAGAATTTCTAGGCACGGTCAAGGCGTTGAGGGGATCCGGATTGGTGGCTGCAGGATTAGGTTTCTGCTTTTTGCAGATGATGTGGTCCTGATGGCTTCATCTGGCCAGGATCTTCAGCTCTCACTGGATCGGTTCGCAGCCGAGTGTGAAGCACCTCCAAGTCCGAGTCCATGGTTCTCGCCCGGTGGAGTGGAGTGCCATCTCCGGGTTGGGGAGGAGACCCTGCCCCAAGTGGAGGAGTTCAAGTACCTCGGAGTCTTGTTCACGAGTGAGGGAAGAGTGGATCGTGAGATCGACAGGCGGATCGGTGCGGCGTCTTCAGTAATGTGGACGCTGTATCGATCCGTTGTGGTGAAGAAGGAGCTGAGCCGGAAGGCAAAGCTCTCAATTTACAGGTCGATCTACGGTCCCATCCTCACCTATGGTCATGAGCTTTGGGTTATGACCGAAAGGACAAGATCACGGGTACAAGCGGCCGAAATGAGTTTCCTCCGCCGGGTGGCGGGGCTCTCCCTTAGAGATAGGATGAGAAGCTCTGTCATCCAGGGGGAGCTCAAAGTAAAGCCGCTGCTCCTCCACATTAAGAGGAGCCAGATGAGGTGGTTCGGGCATCTGGTCAGGATGCCACCCGAACACCTCCCACGTCCGACCGGTAGGAGGCCACGGGGAAGACCCAGTACACGTTGGTAAGACTATGTCTCCCGGCTGGCCTGGGAACGCCTCGGGATCCCCCGGTAAGAGCTGGACGAAGTGGCTGGGGAGAAGTAAGTCTGGGCTTCCCTGCTTAGGCTGTTGCCCCCGCGACCCGACCTCGGATAAGCGGAAGAAGATGGATGAATGGATGGAAGCAAAATTCCAAAATAGGTGCAGTTCCCCTTTAAAGTTGATAAGCAATTTCTTATTTGATTTGACAGACTTTCAACTGGAGCATAAAAAAACTCAAATAACATTTTAATTGCTTGATTTCAGCATTCTGACATTAACATGACTTTGGTAAAGAGGTCCGACGGACAGAATACTGCACTTTATACTCTGTGAACCGCTGTACGTCTTCGACAACGAGATCTCCCTGGTTTATATTCGCCTCATTAGCATGACTCAAAGAATTTAAACACCCATTAATAATAAATACGAGGCACAAAGGGGCCGCTTTAAATCAAATAGAAGCCAATTGCGCATACAGCCATTAACGGAAGATTAATACGGATGACTTTCTTTTTTTACTGCGCTGCAAGAAAAATGCAAATGCGTGAATTTAGTCGGCGGTGCATTCACATGAAGAGGGCTCGCAGTGAATATTGTGGATGGCTTCTTACTGCACGACACACACCCATTTCTGCTAACAGCTGATGAGCACTGCGCCCTCATTGGTTGTCGGTCATTTAACACTGAGTTAGAGAGTGAGACAAAGAGCAGGGAAAAGGGCGGTGTGAGGGGGTGGAACTGAAACAATTATGTAAGCGCACACCGCGGTGCGAGTGTGTCCATTTAATCTTGCAGCGCCCCACCCAAAAGGTGCACTCGCTGGAGCCGGGACATCCTTCCATCCACCTACTTCCTCAGCCAAGCTTTTTTTTTTAACGCAGCCACTTTTGCTGCTGACAGTTACAGTAAACGCAGATGAAGTGTTGGCAGCACAGACTTCTGCTCCTATGAATGGAACAGCACGCAGGGTTCGATTTTGCTACAAGAATCAGCTGCGCGTACGCTAGTGCCCGTTGTGAATTACTGACGCAGTGTTGGCTAAACTGTCCTGCTGCTCAAATAAATGAGACCGGGGCTATTTTCTAATCAATATGAGGATAAACAGCTCTGAGGGGGAAAAAAATCTCCTGTGAAATGCATCCTTGCCAAGCTCTCTCTCTATTGGCTATGAGCTCTGCTGCCCCCTGTCGAACAACAAGACAACTGCAACGCTGCTGCATGATTCCACAGTTCTCCAGACTTCCAATATCCTATTAAAAAAACGATTTCTCAACTAATACCTCGCTGGTACCGTTGCTGCAGAATGAGCATTACGTGATAGATGTATAGTTGCAGCTTATAGGGTGTGTTCCTTAGCAGCAGCTCACTACATTCGCCATCATTAGGCAAAGCAGTGCGTATTTTCCGCACTATTAGCCGCACCTAAAAAACACAAATTTACTCAAAAGCTGACAGTGCGGCTTATAACCCGGTGCGCTTTATATATGGATTAATATTAAGATTCATTTTCATAAAGTTTCGGTCTCGCAACTACGGTAAACAGCCGCCATCTTTTTTCCCCGTAGAAGAGGAAGTGCTTCTTCTTCTACGCAAGCAACCGCCAAGGTAAGCACCCGCCCCCATAGAAGAGGAAGCGCTTCTTCTTCTACTGTAAGCAACCACCCGCCCCCGTAGAAGAAGAAGAAGTGCGCGGATATTACGTTTCATTTCCTTTGTGTGTTTACATCTGTAAAGACCACAAAATGGCTCCTACTAAGCGACAGGTTTCCGGTTCATGAAAAGACGCAATCTCTCCATCCGCACACGGACTACTATTTCACAGCAACTGCCTAAAGACTTTCAAGAAAAGCTGGCTACTTTCCGTGCATATTGTAAAAACAAGATAGCTGAAAAAAAGATCCGACCAGAGAACATTATCAACATGGACGAGGTTCCACTGACTTTTGATATTCCTGTGAACCGCACTGTGGATACAACGGGAGCACGTACGGTGAATATTCGCACCACAGGGAATGAGAAGTCATCCTTCACTGTGGTTCTAGCTTGCCATGCTAATGGCCAGAAACTTCCACCCATGGTGATATTCAAAAGGAAGACCTTGCCAAAAGAGACCTTTCCAGCCGGCGTCATCATAAAAGCTAACTCGAAGGGATGGATGAAGAAAAGATGAGCGAGTGGTTAAGGTAAGTTTAAGTTTACGCGAAGAGGCCGGGTGGCTTTTTTCACACAGCTCTGTCCATGTTGATATACGATTCCATGCGCGCCCACATCACGCTGGTTTTAATATATTATTAAAGTTTGACTGACCTATTTGACTGTTTTTTTGACATTCCTTTAGCGCAGTTAGATGCGGCTTACAACACGGGGCGGCTTATAGGTGGACAAAGTTTTGAAATATGCCGTTCATTGAAGGCGCGGCTTATAACCCAGGGCGCCTTATGGTGCGGAAAATACGGTATATATAATATGTAAATATTGCATTCATGTTATATTTACATTGCTACTATGGTACATTTTTGTCTACTTTATACCTTTTGTTCTCGCCCTATATTTGTGCCTTTGTGTGCATTATCCTTTCCATCCTGTGTAACTGAGCTACTGCGTGGAACAATTTCCCTTGTGGATCATTAAAGTTTGTCTAAGTCTAACAAACGGGCTCTTCTGCCTGCATTACACGTATACGCTTAAGAGTGGACTCAGTGTTACAGAATTGTCATTTAATGAAAATAGTGACACGCCGGTTAGTGATGTAGGACCGATGCTGAAATATCGATACCGCCGATACCAGATTTTTATGCTTCAATATGGAATCTCAAATCAAAATATCGATACTTTAGTTCAGGGGTGTCCAAACATTTTCCACCAAAGGCTGCATACTAAAAAAGTCGAAGTATGTGGGGGTCATATTTATACTTTTTTTTATCCCCCCCCAAAAAATGCTAAAAACAGATATTGTGTCGGCTTTCAGCTTTTTTCATTACGTACTGAATTTTTTGCGTTTTTTCTTCAATTATTTACTGTTCTTTTTTTCTTATGTAAGAATAGAATATCCATTAATCATTTCCACCTCTTGCCCTCTAAAAATCATAATAATATGATTGTGTAACTGCATAGTGTATCATCAATTCTGCCTGTACAAAAATATGTTCACCTACACATTTAACAGTGTTTATTATGGTTGTAGTATTTTTTTTTTTCCAAATTAATAAGTTTGCATTATTTTCATATTTTAATTAACTAACTAAACTTGGTTTATATCTTAAGTATATTTTATTTTTATTTTGAGAGGTTTTAATATTTTTCAAATCAATTCATTAGCTTTATTTTTTTTTTTCAATTCACAAACTGACTACATTTTGTTTATATTTTAGGTTTATTTTATATTGATTTTGAGAGCTTCTAATATATTTCAAACCATGGGTGTCTAAACGTTTTCAAACAAGGGCCACATACTGAAAAGTCAAGTATGGAGGGGCCATTCTGATATTTTTTTATTTAAAAAAAAATATGCTAAAAACAGATATATATATTTAAAGACAGTACTTTGTGTTATAGGTCACTAAATATATAATTATTAATTATTAGTCTAAATTTTTCAGCTTTTTATTACATTCTGATTTTTTGCGCTTTATTCTCTGTGTTGGCCCTGCGATGAGGTGGCGATTTGTCCAGGGTGTACCCCGCCTTCCGCCCGATTGTAGCTGAGATAGGCTCCAGCGCCCCCCGCGACCCCAAAAGGGAATAAGCGGTAGAAAATGGATGGATGGATGGATTCTTAAGATTTTTACTGTTGTATTTTTCCCAAGTAAGACGAGAATACAAATATTAATATGATTGTGTATATGCGTAAACTAGTGTCAAAAATTCTGCCTGTACAAAAATATTAATGTTCAGTTACACATTTAACAATGTTTATTATGGTTGTTGCATTGTTTTCAAATTAATTCATAAGTTAGCATTTCTTTAATTAACTAACTAAACTTTTTTAAATATTTGAAGTATATTTTCAATTTTCTTTTGAGCTTCTAATATTTCAGATCATGGGTGTCTAAACTTTTTTCCACCAAGGGCAGCATACTGAAAAGTCAAATATGGAAGGGCCATTTTGATATTTATTTATTTAAAAAAAATTATAAAAACATATGATATATATTTAAAGACTGAACGTTGTGTTCTAGGTAACCAATAATATATTATTATTTTTATCTATTAGTCTAAAATGTTTAGCATTTTATTAAATTCCGATTTTTTTGCTCTTTTATCTTACATTTTACTGTTGTTTTTCCCCCACATCAGAATAGAATAAAAAATAATACTGTAATATGATTGTGTAACTGCATAACCCAGTGAATTAAAACAATTCTGCCTGTGTAAAAATAATCTTCAGTTGCACATTTAACAGTGTTTATTATGGTTGTATTTTTTTCAAATAATTCATAAGTGTGCAATTTTTAAAAATTAACTAACTAAATGTTTTTTTATATTTTAAGTATAATTTATTTTTATTTTAAGAGCTTCTAATATTTCAAATCATGGGTGTCTAAACTTTTTCCACCAAAGGCCACATACTGAAAAGTCAAGAATGGAAGGGCCATTTTGATTTTTTTTTTAATTTAAAAAAAAAATGCTAAAAACAGATTGTGTATATATTTAACGACAACACTTTGTGTTATAGGTAACTAAATATATTAGTATTAATTATTAGTCTAAAATGTTCCGCTTTTTATTACATTCTGATTTTTTGCTCTTTTTTCTTACATTTTTACTGTTGTTGTTTTCAAATATTGACTGAAAATACATACGTTAAAAAATTTTGCAGACATGTTAGGTATTTTTGCACAAAGTATCGGATCGGTATCAATGATATCAGCAGGTATTTTACTTGTTGTCAGATCGGAAAGAACGCTGACCTCAGGTAGATTTTATTTGTCACCCATTACCATGAAAACAGCTTGACTTGCGCTGCAAACGACGAGTCCAGGTGAAAGTTGGAACTATTTTGCACTAAAACCTAAGCGAGTATGACTGTGGGGCAGCTGCAGGAAGTCTGCATCCTAAAAGGTTGGAGGCAATCGATAGGAATCTTGCAGTGCTCGCCGCAGTATGTTCGCCGCCGAGCCTGGTAGATCAATAAGCCATTGCAAAGCAAATGACGAGAGTCATGGTCTGAGGGAACCCTCCAAACCTTCACATTTCATTACGCTCGCTCACAACGCAGCCACTCTGAGGAGAGGACACTTTGGCGATACAAGGCCAAAGTGAGTTGTGAGTATTAGCGGGGAAAGCATCCTTCAGGCGCATGCCAATTGAAAGTCCGGGTCCAACTATCTACGTAGTTAAATAAGATCCGCAAGCACACAGATCGTGTTTACATTATGACAGTTCTTCTCCATGCCAGGGTGGGCACGTGTACGGCTTTATCAGTATCATGCACTTTCATGCTTCAAACCACACTTCCAAACGTGCTCATTGCGGCCTTCAATCCTGACTTACACGTTTTGACTTATTTATGACAAATCAGCAAAAATAGTTGCATTGATTCTTGTTTTGTAGTTAAGTGTTTTGTTTATTGTGCTCCGAGTTCAAGTTGCAAATCAATTTGAATTCATCATAATTTGTTGGGTTTATTCAATTGAATTTTTCAGTTTCAAATAGCTCAAATCGGTCAAAAAAATGTTTATAGGTTAAATCAGGTTTACTTTTTTTTTAACTTCAGGCAAATCGATGCACTTTAAATCTTTTCTGCTACAAACAAAACACAATGTTAATAACGTTATTCTTTGTTGTGAGTTGATCTATATTTATTTATTGTTTTGTTTTCTTTAATGTTAATAAGGATACAATGTTATGCAGAGGTGTACTTTTAACAGTTTTATAGACAAATGATATTATTTGATGATAGAAATGATACCTTTACTGCATTATGACTAGGGGTACTCAAAAAAAATCGATTCACAACCAAATTGTGAATTTTATTTTTTTCTGATTCTAAATCGTTTAATGATTTTCAGAAATCGGTTTAAAAAATAATAATAATAATAATTTACAACATTAACCACCTATTATTATATTTTTTAGTATTATTATTAGGGACCGCAATGTCCCTTTGGGACAGAGGACCCCATTGTATTTTGTGCGTTTTATAATTATTATTATTCCGCCGCCTCTTTGAGCTGTAATTTGACCCCCTTACATGCTTCAAAACTCACCATATTTGACACACACATCAGGACTGGCAAAAATTGCCATCTAATAAAAAAAAAAAAAAAAAAACTCAAAATTGCGCTCTAGCGCCCCTAGGAAAAAACACAGACAAAAACTGCTTGTAACTTCCAGTAGGAATGTCGTAGAGACATGAAACAAAAACCTCTATGTAGGTCTGCCTTAGACCTAGATTTCATAGATGACATCTTTCAGCAAAAATCAACAGGAAGTTGGCAATTCCCCCTTCAAAACAAAAATTTTGTAAAAACTGTCACTTTTGCCTCTTTGAGCTGTAATTTGACCCTCTTAACATGCTTCAAAACTCACCAAACTGGACACACACATCAGGACTGGCAAAAATTGCGATGTAATAAAAAAAAAACAATCCCAAAACTCAAAATTGTGCTCTAGTGCCCCCTAGGAAGAAAACACAGACACAACTTCTCCTAGGAAGAAAACTCAGACAAAACTGCCTGTAACTTCCAGTAGGAATGTCTTAGAGACATGAAACAAACCCCCCCAGCAAAAATCAACAGGAAGTTTGCAATTCCCCCTTCAAAACAAAAGTTTTGTAAAAAACGGTCACCTTTTTTTCAAACATTATCTCCTCTGAGCGCGTTTGTCGTATCGGCTTCAAATTAGCACAGGAGAGAGATTAAACCCTTCTGATTAAAAGTTGATGAAAGAGTTTTAATTTCTGCTCCGGTTTGGATTTATTATTGATACTGTTGCATGTATACATTTGTTTTTTTCAGTAATGTATTTGTATGGCTTCTTAATTGTTTTGTAAGTGTCTATAAGTATTGTAAAGTTGAAATTGGGTAGGAGTTTGTTTTATTTGATCTACTTTCTGTGATTTTTGTAAATACAATTTTTAAAATACATTTTAAAATAAAGTGGATCTTTTGTAACCTGTAACCTGTTTTGAAAAGGTTTTATTATGCTTTACATACCAAATAATTTATTACGGGATCTCGAGACTCAATTCTGAATCTAATAATCACCATAAGAATCCTATTGCTAGGTGCCCAAAATTCCCAACTCTAAATATGACACATGAACTTGGACTCACTCAATGTCTTTTCTGACAGATCCTAATAGGTCTTCTCTTTCCCGAATGGCTAAGAAGTTTCCTTTGGTCTTGTGGAACTCATGTGTGTAATCCTGTGTTGGAGAAAACCAAAAAGAGAGGGAATAACACAAGTAAATATAGCAGCAGCGGTGTGTGTGCCCATTAGGGACTTCATTCACAGCCTTTCAACCCAAATAACAGAGACGGTGAGTTCATCCTTACGAACCTGTAGGATGTCTCGGTGCCTCTGGAGCGTGTGCATGAGTGCAGCATTCAGAGACGCGGTGCCCGGGGCGCTGGTGTACTCCGCCATTTTGTCATTTATTGCAGTCAGCTGACAAAGATAGAAATGAACAGTTGTGTGGTGAAAGAAGAAAGGAGAAGAAAAAGCATGTAGACCAGTGGACAAGATTAAGATCTACTATTAGTAGATATTATCTGGTATTGGTACGATATCAGCAAAAAATAACTATTAGTAGATATTATAGGATATTGGTCCGATATCAGCAAAAAAATAAAATATCAGAGGATAATATCGGTCCTGCAGCCTGTTTACTTGTGCAAAGCTGGACAGCCAGTTAACATCTAAATGTCCTCCAATAAACAGACAGACAATCTATTTTATTTTACTAAATTCATTTACAAAAGGTTAGGCTATAAGCTACTAGGAGCTAACAGCTACACAACAGCTAAGCACACAGTAGTGCACAAGCTAAATATACATTAGTGTCCTTCATTCAGTCCTTTTAAAAAGTGGTGTGGGCTCCCCTAGGGGGGCACGGTGCAAGACCAGAGGGGGCAGGTGTGACCCCAGGGAACATGATTTATCAGTATCATGCTTCAAACTCTGCAGAATGTGCTCAATGTAGCAATTATTCCTGATGTACACATTTTGATTTTTTTTTTTTAAACTGCAGAAATTGCTTCATTAATTTTTATTTCTGTAGTTTAAAGTGTTTTATATATTGTGCTTTGGAGGTAATGTTGGTGATCAATTTTCATTCATTGTTATTTATTTAGGTTTTTATTTATTTTTTCAGAATCAAATGGCTCAACTGATGTTTAAATAAGGATAAAAAATGTTTTGGTTTTTTTTTAAATATATTTTTACATGTTTTATTTTTTATTATACTTTTATTATATTTATATATTATATTATATGATATAATTGTATACATAATAATCATAAATAATAAATAAAAACATATAATATATATATTATGTTATATAATATGTATTATATTTATATATGTACATAATTATTATGTGCTATTATATTTAGCATTTTATTTATATTATTTGATTTGATATATTTTTATTTCAAATATGCAAAAAAACAAAAGCAAGCCTGATCCAATGCAATGCTATAGCCTTAACAGCCATTATAACAAAATTAAAACAATGGAGAATAAAAAACGGGGGAAAAAATAAACAAAAATGAGCAATGGACTACCTTTTTTTTTTACATATTTACTTATTTTATATTTGTGTTATATTTTCATTTTATAAAAAAGTATACTGTTGGTAAGTCAGTGAGGTGCAAAGTGTTTTGTTTTTCAAGAAAATCATTGAGAGACACTGCCTTAATTAACCAATATTGCAGTCTAAAACTTGTCAATATGAACAGGTATCAAATAATTATGGTTGCATATTACTGACAAATACGAAGTCTCCGAGGCAGAAGCCATATTTGAAAGTATCAGGTAACAAACGTGTCCGCATCATTCAACTTATTGCGACCACTCGGTCAAAAACAAGAAACACTCCACTTCAACTTAAAGACAGCATGAGTCTTTCTTATGGAGTTAATAATGAATAAGTTACCACTATGTAATGTTTGAGTAATTTCACTTCCACACTATAAAATAATAAAAGCACGTATGATTCCTGCTGATGTCATATTGAATCATTATCGTATCGGCCAATACTCAAAGCCCCAATATCAGATGTGAAAAAGTTATATCGGGACACCTCTGGATAAAAGCACAGTGCAAGTCGGGGTCAGTTGATTCCTGCTAATGCTAATGGAAGTTTCCAACTTGACACATTGTTTTTTTTACATTGCTGTTGATGGCTATTTTCCACGCCTTTGAACGATCACAAGTAATGAAATTACTTTGGCCAGCAGCTGCTCCATCTCCACCGACATGGTGTCAAACATCCTGTCCTGGGTAGAGTTGTTGAGCAACGGTGTAGTGTCAGACCTGGGAGGGGGGGGGGGGCAAAGAATGACACACAAAGCGTAATTGTAGCTTTTACTTATGTAAATAATCCATATTTAGACATTTTTCCATCGATTCAAGAGTCGTCCATGTTCTAATCATGATGCATTGGTGTTAAAATGGTACCAAACTACGGCTGGCAAATAAAATAATATTTTGTCCATGATGTGGACATGAATTCACCTCCCGGCTCCAAAAAAATGAAAAAAATGTGCCTTGGCTCAAAAAAGGTTGAAAAACACTAGAGCAATATACACTACATTTTGAGGTGAAATTATTGCAACATACCATATCTGTTTTACATTTTAGTTTAAAAAAAATCTACTAATAAAATGCATAGAAAAATTGTGGAATAATAGTATTCTCTGTTGGAAGCGGCCCTCTGGGGCCACACATAACTGCGATGTGGCCCTCAGTGAAAACGACTTTGACACCTCTGTTTTAAATGGTGATACGGTTTTCAGCCATATTGCCCAGCCCTATATGGCATCCAGTCCAAACAGTTGCATTTTCCATTTTTGAAAATATGGGACAGTATGAATTAAAAAATAGAAAGTCTCCTTCTATATACACACACCACTAAGAGAATAACTTAATAGTGAAAGTCTCTTTCAGTATGCTGCAACATATAAAATATATAGCCCATAAAGAGAATGTAAACATGGTGCTCGAGCACAGTGTTTTGCAACCTTTTTTGAGCCAAGGCACATTTTTTTGCGTTGAAATAATCCAGAGGCACACCACCTGCAGAAATCATTTAAAAATGAAACTCAGTTGACAGTAAAAAGTCGTCGTCGCAATTTTTGGATATGATTTTAAACCATAACCAGGCATGCATCACTATAGCTCTTGTCTCAAAATAGGTGTACTGTCACCACCTGTCACATCACACCATGACTTATTTTGTATTTTTTGCTGTTTTCCTGTGTGTAGTGTTTTACCGGTAGTTCTTGTCTTGCGCTCCTATTTTTTTGGGTATTTTCCTGTAGCAGTTTCATGTCTTCCTTTGAGCGATATTTCCCGCATCTACTTTGTTTTAGCAATCAAGAATATTTCAGTTGTTTTCATCCTTCTTTGTGGGGACATTGTTGACTGCCATGTCATGTTCGGACGTACATTGTGGACGCCGTCTTTGCTCCACAGTAAGTCTTTGCTGTCGTCCAGCATTCCGTTTTTGTTTACTTTGTAGCCAGTTCGGTTTTGGTTTCGTTCTGCATAGCCTTCCCTAAGCTTCAACGCCTTTTCATAGGGGCACTCACCTTTTGTTTATTTTTGGTTTAAGCATTAGATACTTTTTTACCTGCACGCTGCCTCCCGCTGTTTCCGACATCTACAAAGCAATTAGCTACCGGCTGCCACCTACTGATATGGAAGAGTATTACACTGTTACTCTGCCGCGCTCTAGACAGCACCGACACTCAACAACACATCATTTGCAGACTATAATTACTAGTTTGCAAAAAAGACACTAATGGTTGCAGGAAGCGATACAGGCCATAACTGATATCCAGGATGAAAGTGGGGAATCATCCTACGTGTCTCCTCGCATTTTCGGCCGGTGCGACTTATACTCCGGAGCGACTTATGCTCCAGAAAATACAGTGGTGTCTTGCGCTCCTATTTTTTTGGTATTTTCCTGTAGCAGTTTCATGTCTTCCTTTGAGCGATATTTCCCGCATCTACTTTGTTTTAGCAATCGAGAACATTTCAGTTGTTTTTATCCTTCTTTGTGGGGACATCGTTGACTGTCACGTCATGTTCGGACGTACATTGTGGACGCCGTCTTTGCTCCACAGTAAGTCTTTGCTGTCGTCCAGCATTCCGTTTTTGTCTACTTTGTAGCCAGTTCAGTTTTAGTTTTGTTCGGCGTAGCCTTCCCTAAGCTTCAACGCCTTTTCATAGGGGCACTCACCTTTTGTTTATTTTTGGTTTAAGCATTAAATACTTTTTCACCTGCACTCTGCCTCCCGCTGTTCCCGACATCTACAAAGCAATTAGCTACCAGCTGCCAACTACTGATATGGAAGAGTATTACACGGTTACTCTGCCGAGCTCTAGACAGCACCGACACTCAACAACAACACATCATTTGCAGACTATAATTACTAGTTTGCAAAAAATACACTAGTGGTTGAAAAACACTGCTCTAGCACCGTGTTTTTCAACCTTTTTTGAGCCAAGGCAAATTTTTTGCGTTGAAAAAATCCGGAGGCACACCACCAGCAGAAATAATTTAAAAATGAAACTCAGTTGACAGTAAAAAGTCGTTGCCGCAATTTTTGGATTTCACTTTAAACCATAACCAAGCATGCATCAATATAGCTCTTGTCTCAAAGTAGGTGTACTGTCACCACCTGTCACATCACACCCTGACTTATTTGGAGTTTTTTGCTGTTTTCCTGTGTGTAGTGTTTTAGTTCTTGTCTTGCGCTCCTATTTTTGGTGGCTTGTTCTCTTTTTTTTGGTATTTTCCTGTAGCAGTTTCATGTCTCTTTCCCACATCTACTTTGTTTCAACAATCAAGAATATTTCAGTTGTTTTTATCCTTCTTTGTGGGGACATTGTTGACTGTCATGTCATGTTCGGATGTACATTTTGGACGCCGTCTTTGCTCCACAGTAAGTCTTTGCTGTCGTCCAGCATTCTGTTTGTGTTTACTTTGTAGTAGTGATGGGTTCGGCAACAACGATGCATCGGCGCATGCGTCGAGCTCATAGAGCAAAACCCTGTGTCGGTGCGCGTACCGCTTTTAGAAAGTCACGTGACCGATCATGAGCTGTTTCGGTCACGTGACCGATACGCGAACTGTGTCGCACTGACGCCTCCTCTGTGTCCTGTGAGCGGGTCTTTTTTACAGCCGGAGAAATAATAACTAAGAAGAGAAATAGTCTCGAATTTAATACGTTGGAAAAACTGTTTTTTTTTCCATAAATATGTGTAAAAAAAAAAAAAAAATTCCCAGTCCACATGCATTCTCATTCACAACACGTTCTCTTAGATTTCCATGTTATGATTCATGTTCACTTTATTTATTGACTGTATCTAAAAAAGATAAAAATATATTTTTATTTAAATGAAGATATGATCCATCCATCCATTTTCTACCGCTTATTCCCTTTGGGGTTGCGGGGGGCGCTGGAGCCTATCTCAGCTACAATCGGGCGGAAGGCGGGGTTAACCCTGGACAAGTCGCCACCTCATCACAGGGCCAACACACTCACATCCACACACTAGGGCCAATTTAGTGTTGCCAATCAACCTATCCCCAGGTGCATGTCTTTGGAAGTGGGAGGAAGCCGGAGAACCCGGAGGGAACCCACGCAGTCACGGGGAGAACATGCAAACTCCACACAGAAAGATCCCGAGCCCGGGATTGAACCCAAGACTACTCAGGACCTTCGTATTGTGAGGCAGATGCACTAACCCCTCTTCCACCGTGCTGCCCCATGCATCATATAACATACACTTTTTTAGCCTGTTGTTCATTATTCTTTATTTATTTTAAATTGCCTTTCAAATGTCTATTCTTGGTGTTGGCTTTTATCAAATAAATGTCCCCAAAAAATGCGACTTATACTCCAGTGCGACCTATATTTGTTTTTTTCCTTCTTTATTATGCATTTTCGGCCGGTGCGACTTATACTCCGGAGCGACTTATGCTCCGGAAAATACAGTAGTGTCTTGCGCTTCTATTTTTTTGGTATTTTCCTGTAGCAGTTTCATGTCTTCCTTTGAGCGATATTTCCCGCATCTACTTTGTTTTAGCAATCAAGAATATTTCAGTTGTTTTTATCCTTCTTTGTGGGGACATCATTGACTCTCATGTCATGTTCGGATGTACATTGTGGACGCCGTCTTTGCTACACAGTAAGTCTTTGCTGTCGTCCAGCATTCCGTTTTTGTTTACTTTGTAGCCAGTTCGGTTTTGGTTTCGTTCCGCATAGCCTTCCCTAAGCTTCAACGCCTTTTCATAGAGGCACTCACCTTTTGTTTATTTTTGGTTTAAGCATTAGATACCTTTTTATCTACACGCTGCCTCCCGCTGTTCCCGACATCTACAAAGCAATTATCTACCAGCTGCCACCTACTGATATGGAAGAGTATTGCACGGTTACTCTGCCGCGCTCTAGACAGCACCGACACTCAACAACAACACATCATTTGCAGACTATAATTACTAGTTTGCAAAAAAGACACTAATGGTTGCAGGAAGCGATACAGGCCATAACTGATATCCAGGATGAAAGTGGGGAATCATCCTACGTGTCTCCTCGCATTTTCGGCCGGTGCGACTTATACTCCAGAGTGACTTATACTCCGGAGCGACTTATGCTCCGGAAAATACAGTAGTGTCTTGCGCTCCTATTTTTTTGGGTATTTTCCTGTAGCAGTTTCATGTCTTCCTTTGAGCGATATTTCCCGCATCTATTTTGTTTTAGCAATCAAGAACATTTCAGTTGTTTTTATCCTTCTTTGTGGGGACATCGTTGACTGTCACGTCATGTTCGGACGTACATTGTGAACGCCGTCTTTGCTCCACAGTAAGTCTTTGCTGTCGTCCAGCATTCCGTTTTTGTTTACTTTGTAGCCAGTTCGGTTTTGGTTTCGTTCTGCGTAGCCTTCCCTAAGCTTCAATGCATTTTCTTAGGGGCACTCACCTTTTGTTTATTTTTGGTTTAAGCATTAGATACCTTTTGACCTGCACCCTGCCTCCCGCTGTTTCTGACATCTACAAAGCAATTAGCTACCACCTACTGATATGGAAGAGTATTACACGGTTACTCTGCCGAGCTCTTGACAGCACCGACACTCAACAACAACACGTCATTTGCAGACTATAATTACTAGTTTGCAAAAAAAGACACCAGTGGTTGCAGGAAGCGATACAGGCCATAACTGATATCCAGGATGAAAGTGGGGAATCATCCTACGTGTCTCCTCGCCGGCCATCCCTGGAAGTGTTGTAGCTGGTGCACAGTTTGCTGAAGGACACCAACTTCAGGTCCAGTTCGTTCTCCAACTGCCTGGCTTCTTTCCGCAGGTCTAAAAAAAACACAAACAAGAGCCGTTTGGAAGTCAAAGCAACTCCGACTGGGTCGTCAAAGTGACGACAACACGGGTGTTGTTTGTGTATGATATCAAAACACACATTCCATGTGTAATAGCCGTTGTGAGTGTGACGGAATCGAATAAAAAAATATGTTGATGCGAGGATTTTTATCCTCTCACGGAGACGATAACGTGGAAGTTTCTGAGCGAGTCGTTTGCTAGCTTGTGGGCAAGCGCGTGTTAGACACGTAAGCACGACACGTTGACACGCTAACAAACACAAAAATATGTTTTTTTATGGAATTGTGGAAGTGGTTTATAGAGTGAATACTTTGGTTTGGTGTTATAACAAAATCTCTTACCTTCCCAGTAGTTACCGCTTCCCATTCCTGCCATCTTTGTTTTTCTGAGACGTCACCAACTTCCGGGATTTGTCATCTGATGAACGTTGAAATAACCCGTGGCGCCCTCTGTCGGCAATAGGTGGTAGCACTAGCCTCACGGAACTGTGTACTGATTTATGTTGATCGATACACTTTTTTTGTACTTTTATATGTAATAAGCGCTGGAAAATGGATGGATATGTTATTTTAAAAATAAGAAAAATCCATCCGTCCATCCATTTTTTCTACCGCTTGTCCCGTTCGGGGTCGCGGCTGTGCATATAAAAAGTAAAAAAAAATATTTTAAAATGTTTTTATTTAAAAACTATATTCCTAGTTTTTATAGGTGTTATTTCTTCAAATGTTCAATAATAAATTATATTTATTATTGAATATTTTTGTATATTTATTAATAATAATACTTTTGCTATCTTAGGGATTTGTCATCTGGTGAACATTAGAAAACAGCGCCCTCTGTCGGCCATGTGTGGGAGCACAACCCCCATTGAACTATGTACTGCTTTTATGTTGGTAGATAAACTGTTTTTTTTTGTACTTTTATATTTTATTTTTACATATAAAGGAAAAAAATAAAATAAAAACATATATTGCAACATTTTATTAAACAAATACATCTATAGTCTTGATTGGTCTTTGACATACTTGCCAACCCTCCCGAATTTTCCGGGAGACTCCCGAAATTCAGTGCCTCTCCCAAAAACCTCCCGGGACAAATATTCTCCCGAAAATCTCCCGATTTTCAGCCAGAGCTGGAGGCCACGCCCCCTACAGCTCCATGCGGACCTAAGTGAAGAGGGAGGACAACTGGGTGACAAGAAATAAATCATCCAGACTAGAGATAAATTGTATTATTATGTTTTTCTTACCTACAAATAAATATATTTATTAATAATTAAAAAAAAAAACTAAATACATTTTTACTATATTTTGCTAAAAACATGCACCTGGGGATAAGTTGATTGGCAACACTAAAATTGGCCTAGTGTGTGAATGTGAGTGTGAATGTTGTCTGTCTATCTGTGTTGGCCCTGCGATGAAGTGGCAACTTGTCCAGGGTGTACACCGCCTTCCGCCCGATTGTAGCTGAGATAGGCTCCAGCGCCCCCCGCGACCCCAAAAGGGAATAAGCGGTAGAAAATGGATGGATGGATGGATGGATGGATTTTGCTAAAAACATCAAAATTAATTGTATTTTTTCTGACTCCTTATTACATCCAGGCATTAGAATATACATTAAAATAAACATATTTGAAATAATTAATTTTAAATTATCCTAATAATTCATTTAAAATGACCATATTTAATTATTAAAATAATTGCTTGTTTATCAAAGACTTTAGCATTTTATTCAGTACATTTTGAAGCTCTCAGAAGCCAAGTTATGTTATATTCCTTAATATTTATTTATGCAAGTTTGAAGTATCAATTATCTAAACACAGTTTTGTTTGCATATTTTCAGGATGTATATATATATATATATATATATATATATATATATATATATATATGTATGAAATACTTGACTTGGTGAATTCTAGCTGTCAATATACTCCTCCCCTCTTAACCACGCCCTCAACCACGCCCTGCCCCACCCCCGACCACGTCCCCACCCCCACCTCCCGAAATCGGAGGTCTCAAGGTTGGCAAGTATGGTCTTTGACTTCTTAAATACTCAAGAATCAAAAATATTTACTATTTTTGCTACCTTCCGGGATTTGTCATCTGTTGAACATTGAAACAGAGCGCCCTCTGCTGGCTGTGTGTGGGAGCACAACCCCCACTGAATTATGTACTGATATCATGTCGGTAAATAGACTTGGTTTTTTTTTTGTACTTTTATATTTTATTCGTATATATATTGAAATATATTAATAAATAAAAACAATCATACAATTTAATTTAAAAAAATAATTTCTAGTTTTGATTGGTCTTTAGTTTCTTAAATACGAAAAAATCTAAAATATTTATATAATATATTTGCTACTTTCCGGGGATTTGACGTGTGGTGAACGTTGAAATAACCAATGGCGCCCTCTGTTGGCCATGTGTGGGAGCACAACTCCCATTGAACTATGTACTGCTTTTATTTTGCTAGATAAACAGTTTTTTTGTTGTACTTTTATATTTTATTTTTATAAATAAGGAAAAACATAAAGTAAAAACATATATTTTACAACATTTTATTAAAAAAATACATGTCTAGTCTTGGTTGGACTTTGATTTCTTAAATACCCAAGAATCAAAAATATTTACCATTTTTGCTACCTTCCGGGATTTGTCATCTGTTGAACGTTAAAACAGAGCGCCCTCTGTTGGCCATGTGCGGGAGCACAACCCCCACTGAATTATGTACTGCTTTTATGTCGGTAAATAGACTTGTTTTTTTTTTTGTGTACTTTTATATTTTATTCATATATATATTGAAACATATATGATTTAAAAAAAAAAATATTCTTGTTTTGATTGTTTTTTAATTTCTTAAATACTCAAAAATCAAAAATATTTACTACTTTTGATATTTTCCGGGGATTTGTTGTCTGGTGAACGTTGAAATATATAATGGCGCCCTCTGTTGGCCATATGTGGGAGCACAACCCCCATCGAACTATGTTGCATTTATGTCGGTAAAGAGACTTGTTTTTTTGTACTTTTAGTTTTTATTCATATATATATATATATATATATATATATACATGGAAAAAAATAAAATCAAAAAACAAATTATAAAATGTAATTAAAAAAATAATTTCGAGTTTTGATTGGTGTTTGATTTCTTTAATACTCAAAAATATTTACTACTTTTGCTACTTTCCGGGTTGGTCATCAGTTGAACATTAAAACAGAGCGCCCTCTGTTGGCAATGTGTGGGAGCACAACTCCCACTGAACTATGTTGCATTTATGTCGGTAAATAGACTTGTTTTTTTTTGTGTACTTTTATATTTTATTCATATATATATTGAAACATAAAAATACAATCAAAAAATAAATCATAAAGTTTGATTTAAAAAAAAAAATTCTTGTTTTGATTGTTTTTTAATTTCTTAAATACTCAAAAATCAAAAATATTTACTACTTTTGCTACTTTCCGGGGATTTGTCGTCTGCTGAACGTTGAAATAATTAATGGCGCCCTCTGTTGGCCATGTGTGGGAGCACAACCCCCACCGAACTATGTTGCATTTATGTCGGTAAAGAGACTTGTTTTTTTGTACTTTTATTTTTTATTCATATATATATATATATATATATATATATATATATATATATATATATATATATATATGTATATATATATAGAAAAAAAATCAAAAAACAAATTATAACATTTAATTAAAAAAATAATTTCGAGTTTTGATTGGTGTTTGATTTCTTTAATACTCATAAATATTTACTACTTTTGCTACTTTCCGGGTTAAGAGTGCCCTCTGTTGGCAATGTGCGGGAGCACAACCCCCACTGAACTATGTTGCATTTATGTCGGTAAAGAGACTTGTTTTTTTGTACTTTTATATTTTATTCATATATATATATATATATATATATATATATATATATATATATATATATATATATATATATATATATATATATATATATATATATATATGGAACAAATTTAATAAAATAAAAAAACTAATTATAAAATTTAATTAAAAAAATAATTTCTAGTTTTGATTGGTGTTTAATTTCTTAAATACTCAAAAATATGTACTACATATATATTTCACATTTATATATATATATATATATATGAAAAAAATATAAAAGTACAAAAAAACTATATATATATATATATATATATATATATATATGAAAAAAATATAAAAGTACAAAAAAACAAGTCTCTTTACTGACATAAATGCAACATAGTATATATATATATATATATATATATACATATATATATATATATATATATGGAAAAAATTAAATAAAATCAAAAAACAAATGATAAAATGTAATTAATTTTTTTATATATAGTTTTGATTGGTGTTTCATTTTTTAAATACTCAAAAATAATTACTACTTTCCGTGGATTTGTCGTCTGGTGAACGTTGAACTAATGGCGCCCTCTGTCGGCCATGTGTGGTAACACAAACCTCACTGAACTACTTTATGTACTGCTTTTTTTTGTACTTTTGTATGTTATTGTTAAATATGATTTTTTAAAAACGACTCCACCAGCACTGCATGTTGTGAGATGTTTTATTTGTGTTCTGAGGCTGCATGGACGTAGACGTCCCACGGAACGTCTCTCCGATTCAACTGTTCACAAGCGCGACACTTTTCATATCAAATCTTCACGCCAAACACCGCACGACTCCCTCTCAAAAGTCACACTCGGACATTGTAAATAAAAATATGTACAAAACTGTCACACAAGGGATGACAAGATGTGTTGAACAAGAATATTTGTTTGGGGGGGAGGAGAGAAATGAAGGCAAGTCATAGACAACAAGTCACATTTTACACTTTAAGAAGCGCTGATTTGGTTTGACATTTCATCAATAAACTCCCACTGCACTGTGGAACACAAGGTCATCGTCACGGTCACTCGTGGACGCACCGACACCAAGGTCTAATTCCAGAGATGAGGTCTTTCCGATAACATCTGGACGAGAGATCGAGCGATATGGCTTTTTCAGGGCCGAAACTGATACCGATTAGTAGTAGTCAAGGAGGCCGATAGTAAATTGCAGTAAAAGTCATTTCAACATAAGTGGTACATGTCAGTAAACAGATTGACAAGTCTTTAAGTTGTTTTAACTTCTTTTTTTTTAGGAAACAATGTTTTCAGGACCGATACTGATACCGATTATTATCAAGGAGGCCGATATTAACTTGCAGTAAGTAATTTCAACATGAACGGTATGTGTCAGTAAACAGTTTGACAAGTCTTTAAGTTGTTATAACTTGTTTTTTTAGGAAACAATGTTTTCAAGGCCGATACTGATACCAATTATTATCAAGAGGCCGATATTAATTTGCAGTAAGTCATTTCAACATGAATGGTACGTGTCAGTAAACAGCCTGACAAGGATTTAAGTTGTTTCAACTTCATTTTTTTTTTTTTTTTTTTTAGGAAATAATGTTTTTCAGGGCCGATACTGATACCAATTATTAGTAGTAAGGAGGCCGATGTTAATTTGCAGTAAAATTTATTTCAACATGAATGGTACATGTCAGTATTTTTTTATTTATTTAAAAAAATATGAGGGCTGTGAATCTTTGGTCACCACACGATTCGATTCTTGAGGGTAACGATTCCATTCAAAACGATTCTCGATTCATCATCAATACTCAATACTTTAATAACAATGGGTGCCATTTCTATGATTAACTACATTCCTCCATAAAATAAACAATCTTTGTAGTACTTATCTGTACAACAAATATGAGCATCTACATCAACAATATCATTTGCCAGAGTGGAAAAAAACTGATAAATAAAAATAAATTAAGAATCGTTACAAATAAGAATCGTGATTCATTCAAAAATCTTTTTTTTTAATTTTTTTAACCTTATCAAGACAATTTTGCCTTTTTTTTTCCATTGGCGGATTTTTTTACCATTTTTTTTTACTCTTTAAAAGAGGCATTTTTTCCAGTGTGGTTATTTATCTACTTTACTATTTTTTTTTTTTTAAATCCTAAGGCTGTGAATCTTTGGTCACCACACGATTCGATTCCTGGGGGGTAACGATTCCATTCAAAGCGATTCTCGGTTCATCATCAATACTCAATACTTTAATAACAATGGGTGCCATTTCTATGATTAACTACTGTGGAGGGAGAGTGTGATCAGCGCGAACCGCAGGAGCAAAGGTCACCGCCTCTGTCAATGATGAGGGCAAGACACAGCTGGCAGGTGATTAGATTTCACAGGTGGTACGTGGTAATCTAATCATCTGTTGTCGTTAACAGTGAGCAGCCGGGAGCAGAGAGAGAGAGAGAGAGAGAGGATACGGACGTGACTGGAAGGTCAACAATATGATTTGCCTGGCTGGAAAAGACTGATTAAAAAGAAAAAAAATTGTTCTTTTTTTTTTTTTTTTATCAAAAAGAAAAAAAATTGTTCTTTTTTTTTTTTTTTTTATTAAAAAGAAAAAAAAATTCTTTTTTTTTTTTTTTAATCAAAAAGAAAAAAAATTGTTCTTTTTTTTTTTAATCGATTAAGAATGATAGGAATCGCGATTCATTCGAATACCCATTTTTTTGACACCTCCTTTGTATCATATGTTTATATATTGCATCTGCTGATGTAGTTCTGTTTGTATATTTAAAAAAAAAAAAAGCCGATACCAATGGAAAATAAAATCCAAACGCCAAATATCGGCCCCCAAAACCGGTCAATCTCTAACTGGGACATCCTTGATTAAAGCGAAGGCAGGCTTTGACATGAACGAGTCGGATACTTACCATTTTCACACAAGATTTGAAAAAAAACTATAAAAACAAGTTAAAAAAACGAAGAAGAAAAAAAAGACATTCTCTTGAGATTATTCATTTTTCTCTTGTTCCTCGACAGATTTCTTCTTTCAGTGCAAAAAAAAAGTCGCCAAGATCCTGCACTTCCTGCGGAGCACGTGTAAGGAGCTCGCCCTTTGGAGTCTCTCCCTTGATGGAAACACGCACGCAGAATGTGCAAGATGATTCTTTTGGATCCATCCAGATCTTCTTCTTTTCGCTACGTCGCAGTTTTCGAGACGCCAAGGCACGGGATTGGATGCGCTCGCCAGAGGCTTTTATTGTGGAGGGGAAACAAAAAAACATTCCTGTAGCATTCTCAGGGATTCGGGGGAACTTGCTGAGGCGGGACGAAGGAGCGATGCACGTTTTTTTAGGTAACAAAGGAAGGCATCGGCAGGATTTCGTGACTGGTGAGGTAACTGAGATTTACTGGCTGTGAACGCATCGCTGAAAAAAAACTGTCTTCCTCTGAAAGAGTAAGTTCGCCGGTATTGCTTGGTCTTTCCGCGACAAAAGCTCAGATTTTGTTGGCGTACAGCGTCTCCTCGTCGCTCTCGCTCTCGTCCTGGAACTCGTGCGCCAGGAGGGACTTCTTGGAGCCCATGGACGTGAGCCGGATCTCGTCGTCGTAGTCGTCCCGGTGCTGCCGCAGGCGGTGGAAGCCGTCCTTCTGCCGGTTGGACTTGGCGGCGCACACGCACCAGATGATGCACGCCGTCACCACCAGCGCCGTCATGGAGGCGGCTGCGGGGGAAGATGGACGTGAATGAGAGAGACCCCGTTACTGTCGACTCCTTCCACCAAGTAACGCCTCAGAAAACACTTTGTACCACCATAATGACTAACATTCATACAGTAGCGTAGTAGGCCTAAGTATTCATTAAAAACAAGGCAGTGTATTTCATATTTTTGGCCACTGTAACATAGAATATAGGACAATAAATATTAAAACACTACTTTAACCAAATGACTCCTTGGCGCCACAGTTTGAGTTTGGACTTGCAGTGTTTTTGCTTAAAAAAACACCAACAATTGGCTTAGTTTTATATGCATACAAAACATAAACAAAACATTTTTGGAAGTTAAAATTAGGGATGTCCGATAATATGGTACTGACAATATTATCGGCCGATAAATGCTTTAAAATGTAATATCGGAAATTGTCGGTATCGGTTTCAAAAAGTAAAATGTATGACTTTTTAAAACGCCGCTGTGCACACGGACGTAGGGAGAAGTACAGAGCGCCAAAAACCTTAAAGGCACTGCCTTTGCGTGCCGGCCCAGTCACATAATATCTACGGCTTTTCTCACACACAAGTGAATGCAAACATACTTGGTCAACAGCCATACAGGTCACACTGAGGGTGGCCGTATAAACAACTTGAACACTGTTACAAATATGCGCCACACTGTGAACCCACACCAAACAAGAATGACAAACACATTTCAGGAGAACATCCGCACCGTAACACAACACAAAATACAACAGAACAAATACCCAGCAGCACTAACTCTTCCGGGACGCTACAATATACACCCCCCGCTACCCCCTACCCCACCTCAACCTCCTCATGATCTCTCAGGGAGAGCATGTCCCAAATTCCAAGCTGCTGTTTTGAGGCATGTTTAAAAAAAAATAATGCACTTTGTGACTTCAATAATAAATATGGCAGTGCCATGTTGGCATTTTTTTCCCCCATAATTTGAGTTGATTTATTTT
>NC_084577.2:23780086-23847586 GCF_033978685.3 Nerophis lumbriciformis | reverse complement strand
CGATGTGAGAGGCGTCACTCTTTATTTTTGTTGGCCAAACTGTTGTACTGAGCCACTAGGAGGCGTTGGAGAAGAACATCCATCCATCCATTTTCTACCGCTTATTCCCTTCGGGGTCGCGGGGGGGCGCTGGAGCCTATCTCAGCTACAATCGAGAACAAAGCTTGTTTATTAGACAAACTGCTTTGAGTTTTATATTAATATCAAAAAGTAAACACCATGTTTTTTGTGTGTGTTTTCATTTCATAAAGTTAGTACTTTAAAAAACATTCATGTGACACATCATTTTTTTACAATTCCTATCTGACATATTTCTGCTCAATCTCTTAATGGATCCCACTCCCTTTCAGGCAAAACTGGACAATCATGCATTACATACTATACATTACCTTTTGCACTATATTAATTTATATTAATATGTGTTGTCAACGTTGTATTTTTTTTTTTTAATTATTATTATTTTATGTCATTGCCTGAATAAAAAAATCTGTCCTAATACAGCATCTACATGTAAATATAAATGTACATATCTTTAAAAAAAAAAAAAGATTAAAAAAAGAAAATAATAAAAAAAAAAAAAAAACCTCACTCTATCAAAATGTAAAAATAAAAATAAAAATAAAACCCCCAAAATATTTGTCTTCAGATATATGGATAATGTTTATCTATAGTCTTTTTATTATACATTACAAATGACATGATGGTACTACGTTCACACCCCGACACTGCTTTACCTAACAATCAGTAATCATGATTTAAATATTGACAACGATCATCTTAATTATTACTTTGGCCATAGTTGGCAGCCCTAGATCTCATACATGAACACTATTTTTATCTATATGGACAAAAAGTGCAGTTACGTCCTATGGCCATCAGGTGCCATCTTTCAAAATTCTTACATTAGTTTTTAATTCTTGAATCTCTTATGTCCATAAAGTGCTATGTTGCACAATTTTCACATTTATTTGATTTATTTATGTTCTTTTTTTTCTGCCATATTACTTTGTTTATAATACTTGTGTTGCTTTCATATGCACATGATTCAATTTCTACTTGGGTTTGATTGATTGAAACTTTTATTAGTAGATTACACAGTTCAGTACATATTCCGTACAATTGACCACTAAATGGTAACACCCCAATAAGTTTTTCAACTTGTTTAAGTCGGGGTCCACGTAAATCAATCCATGAAACAAGTGTTTTTTATCTACAATAATGTGTCTCCTACAAAAAGAAATAATTTTGGATGTGTTGTGTTCTTTTTAAATAAGTGCAGTTACGTCTTATGGCCATCAGGTGCCATCTTTCAAAATTCTTACATTAGTTTTTAATTCTTGAATCTCTTATGTCCATAAAGTGCTATCTTGCACAATTTTCACATTTATTTGATTATGTTCTTTTTTTCTGCCATATTACTTTGTTTATAATACTTGTGTTCCTTTCATATGCACATGATTCAATTTCTACTTGGGTTTGATTGATTGAAACTTTTATTAGTAGATTACACAGTACAGTACATATTCTGTACAATTGACCACTAAATGGTAACACCCCAATAAGTTTTTCAACTTGTTTAAGTCGGGGTCCACGTAAATCAATCCATGAAACAAGTGTTTTTTATCTACAATAATGTGTCTCCTACAAAAAGAAATAATTTTAGATGTGTTGTGTTCTTTTTAAATAAGTACAGTTACGTCTTATGGCCATCAGGTGCCATCTTTCAAAATTCTTACATTAGTTTATTATTCTTGAATGTCTTATGTCCATAAAGTGCTATCTTACACAATTTCCACATTTATTTGATTTATTTATGTTCTTTTTTTTCTGCCATATTACTTTGTTTATAATCTTTGTGTTGCTTTCATATGCACATTCAATTTCAACTTGAGGTTTTTATCTACAATAATGTTTTTCCAACAAAAGGAAATACTTTTGAATGTGTTGTGTTCTTTTCAAATAAGTGCAGTTACGTCTTACGGCCATCAGGTGCCATCTTTCAAAATTCTTACATTAGTTTATTATTCTTGAATATCTTATGTCCATAAAGTGCTATCTTGCACAATTTTCACATTTATTTGATTTATTTATGTTCTTTTTTTTCCCTGCCAAATTACTTTGTTTATAATACTTGTGTTGCTTTCATATGCACATTCAATTTCTACTTGGGTTTGATTGAGTGAAACTTTTATTAGTAGATTGCACAGTACAGTACATATTCCGTACAATTGACCACTAAATGGTGACACCCCAATAAGTTTTTCAACTTGTTTAAGTCGGGGTCCATGTAAATCAATCCATGAAACAAGTGTTTTTATCTACAATAATGTTTCTCCTACAAAAGGAAATAATTTTGGATGTGTTGTGTTCTTTTTAAATAAGTGCAGTTACGTCTTATGGCCATCAGGTGCCATCTTTCAAAATTCTTACATTAGTTTATTATTCTTGAATATCTTATGCCCATAAAGTGCTATCTTGCACAATTTTCACATTTATTTGATTTATTTATGTTCTTTTTTTTTCTGCCATATTATTTTGTTTATAATACTTGTGTTGCTTTCATATGCACATGATTCAATTTCTACTTGGGTTTGATTGATTGAAACTTTTATTAGTAGATTGCACAGTACAGTACATATTCTGTACAATTGACCACTAAATGGTGACACCCCAATAAGTTTTTCAACTTGTTTAAGTCGGGGTCCATGTAAATCAATCCATGAAACAAGTGTTTTTATCTACAATAATGTTTCTCCTACAAAAGGAAATACTTTTGAATGTGTTGTGTTCTTTTCAAATAAGTGCAGTTACGTCTTATGGCCATCAGGTGCCATCTTTCAAAATTCTTACATTAGTTTATTATTCTTGAATGTCTTATGTCCATAAAGTGCTATCTTACACAATTTTCACATTTATTTGATTTATTTATGTTCTTTTTTTTTCTGCCAAATTACTTTGTTTATAATACCTGTGTTGCTTTCATATGCACATTCAATTTCTACTTGGGTTTGATTGATTGATTGAAACTTTTATTAGTAGATTACACAGTACAGTACATATTCTGTACAATTGACCACTAAATGGTAACACCCGAATAAGTTTTTCAACATGTTTAAGTCGGGGTCCACGTAAATCAATCCATGAAACAAGTGCTTTTATCTACAATAATGTTTCTCCTACAAAATGAAATAATTTTGGATGTGTTGTGTTCTTTTTAAATAAGTGCAGTTACGTCTTATGGCCATCAGGTGCCATTTTTCAAAATTTTTACATTAGTTTATTATTCTTGAATATCTTATGTCCATAAAGTGCTATCTTACACAATTTTCACATTTATTTGATTTATTTATGTTCTCTTTTTTCTGCCATATTACTTTGTTTATAATACTTGTGTTGCTTTCATATTCACATTCAATTTCTACTTGGGTTTGATTGATTGATTGAAACTTTTATTAGTAGATTGCACAGTACAGTACATATTCCATACAATTGACCACTAAATGGTAACACCCCAATACATTTTTCAACTTGTTTAAGTCGGAGTCCACGTAAATCAATCCATGAAACAAGTGTTTTTATCTACAATAATGTTTCTCCTACAAAAAGAAATACTTTTGGATGTGTTGTGTTCTTTTTAAATAAGTGCAGTTACGTCTTATGGCCATCAGGTGCCATCTTTCAAAATTCTTACATTAGTTTTTATTCTTGAATATCTTATGTCTATAAAGTGCAATCTTGCACAATTTTCAAATTTATTTGATTTATTTATGTTCTTTTTATCTTGCCATATTACTTTGTTTATAATACTTGTGTTGCTTTCATATTCACATTCAATTTCTACTTGGGTTTGATTGATTGATTGAAACTTTTATTAGTAGATTGCACAGTACAGTACATATTCCGTACAATTGACCACTAAATGGTAACACCCCTATTCATTTTTCAACTTGTTTAAGTCGGAGTCCACGTAAATCAATCCATGAAACAAGTGTTTTTATCTAAAATAATGTTTCTCCTACAAAAGGAAATAATTTTGAATGTGTTGTGTTCTTTTTAAATAAGTGCAGTTACGTCTTATGGCCATCAGGTGCCATCTTTCAAAATTGTTACATTAGTTTTTAATTCTTGAATCTCTTATGCCCATAAAGTGCTATCTTGCACAATTTTCACATTTATTTGATTTATTTATGTTCTTTTTTTTTCTGCCAAATTACTTTGTTTATAATACTTGTGTTGCTTTCATATGCACATGATTCAATTTCTACTTGGGTTTGATTGATTGAAACTTTTATTAGTAGATTGCACAGTACAGTACATATTCCGTACAATTGACCACTAAATGGTAACACCCCAATACATTTTTCAACTTGTTTAAGTCGGAGTCCACGTAAATCAATCCATGAAACAAGTGTTTTTATCTACAATAATGTTTCTCCTACAAAAGGAAATAATTTTGGATGTGTTGTGTTCTTTTTAAATAAGTGCAGTTACGTCTTATGGCCATCAGGTGCCATCTTTCAAAATTGTTGCATTAGTTTATTATTCTTGAATATCTTATGTCCATAAAGTGCTATCTTACACAATTTTCACATTTATTTGATTTATTGATGTTCTTTTTTTTCTGCCATATTACTTTGTTTATAATACTTGTGTTGCTTTCATATGCACATGATTCAATTTCTACTTGGGTTTGATTGATTGAAACTTTTATTTTAGATTGCACAGTACAGTACATATTCCGTACAATTGACCAATAAATGGTAACACCCCAATACATTTTTCAACTTGTTTAATTTCGGGGTCCACGTAAATCAATCCATGAAACAAGTGTTTTTATCTACAATAATGTTTCTCCTACAAAAAGAAATAATTTTGGATGTGTTGTGTTCTTTTTAAATAAGTGCAGTTACGTCTTATAGCCATCAGGTGCCATCTTTCAAAATTCTTACATTAGTTTATTATTCTTGAATGTCTTATGTCCATAAAGTGCTATCTAACACAATTTCCACATTTATTTGATTTATTTATGTTCTTTTTTTTCTGCCATATTACTTTGTTTATAATCTTTGTGTTGCTTTCATATGCACATTCAATTTCAACTTGAGGTTTTTATCTACAATAATGTTTTTCCAACAAAAGGAAATACTTTTGAATGTGTTGTGTTCTTTTCAAATAAGTGCAGTTACGTCTTATGGCCATCAGGTGCCATCTTTCAAAATTCTTACATTAGTTTATTATTCTTGAATATATTATGTCCATAAAGTGCTATCTTACACAATTTTCACATTTATTTGATTTATTTATGTTCTTTTTTTCTGCCATATTACTTTGTTTATAATACTTGTGTTGCTTTCATATGCACATGATTCAATTTCTACTTGGGTTTGATTGATTGAAACTTGTATTAGTAGATTGCACAGTACAGTACATATTCCGTACAATTGACCACTAAATGGTAACACCCCAATAAGTTTTTCAACTTGTTTAAGTCGGGGTCCACGTAAATCAATCCATGAAACAAGTGTTTTTATCTACAATAATGTTTCTCCTACAAAAAGAAATAATTTTGGATGTGTTGTGTTCTTTTTAAATAAGTGCAGTTACGTCTTACGGCCATCAGGTGCCATCTTTCAAAATTCTTACATTAGTTTATTATTCTTGAATATCTTATGTCCATAAAGTGCTATCTTGCACAATTTTCACATTTATTTGATTTATTTATGATCTTTTTTTTCCCTGCCAAATTACTTTGTTTATAATACTTGTGTTGCTTTCATATGCACATTCAATTTCAACTTGAGGTAAAAAAAAAAAAAAAAAAGTGTTTTTATCTACAATAACGTTTCTTCTACAAAAGGAAATCATTTTGGATGTGTTGTGTTCTTTTTAAATAAGTGCAGTTATGTCTTATGGCCATCAGGTGCCATCTTTCAAAATTCTTACATTAGTTATTATTCCTGAATCTCTTATGTCCATAAAGTGCTATCTTGCTAAATTTTCACAATTATTTGATTTATTTATGTTCTTTTTTTTCTGCCATATTACTGTGTTTATAATACTTGTGTTGCTTTCATATGCACATTCAATTTCAACTTGAGGTAAAAAAAAAAAAAAAAAAAAAAAAAAAAAAAGTGTTTTTATCTACAATAATGTTTATCCTACAAAAGAAAATAATTTTGGATGTGTAGTGTTCTTTTAAAATAAAACTTGGTTAAAATATTTCGGTATAAATATTTTTTGAAAATTTTGAGCACATTTAAAAATAACCGTGATAAGAAATGTTCATACCGTGACATCCCTAGTGCTCCTGCAAGAAAGTGAGCACGGAGCTCCTCGTTAGCAAGCCTCCCCTGCAGGTGTGACTACTTAACATCATCTGCTGCAGGTTGCCTGGTGGCTCTGAAACAAGGGTTAGATCGCCGTGCTCGTCAAAAAAAAAAAAGAAGAAAAAAAGAAAAAGTAAATGCCTCAGCTTGGTGACATGTGAATTTGACCTGCCTTTTGTGGCTCATTTCTTTCCCTTTGCAGCGCCATGCTGTCGGAATACACCCTCCAAATGTTGTTTGTCAAACAGTAAGTGCACCCGTCCGTCGTGAATCCCCAACTGGGGTTGTTCTAAAAGAGGCTTTTCTTTCAACTTTCTAGAGATGCCGCGAGCTCCTACGACTTAAGGCGGCGTATTCGATGCCCGAAGAAATACGGCGAATCGACGAAGGAAAGGCGTTACATGCTGGCACCCAGTCGTTTGGACGCGTCGCATGAGCAGAAGGAAGCGGATTGTGCGGAGAGGCGGCTGGACGACCGGTACGTAAGGAATGCGGCGATTGTTCCGGACCTCCGCGTGACGCCCGGTGACAAAGCAGGGAGCTACTCAGACGTCGTGTCGGCGAGTCGACCTTTGATGATCCACGGCTTTACGGTGGCAGAGTATCGGCAGATGTATCATTCGGTGGTGGATCCCCTGCTGCTGAGTCCTGGCGGGAAGCTGCGGGCCTACAACCTGGAGCTGGGCCGCGCTATTAAGGAGCATCTGTTCATGGAGCTGGCCTACCCCACCATTCAGATGTGTGAGCAGTCGTCTGGACAAGTGGAGGTGGCGGAGAGGTTTTGTCTGCTGCGTCCTACACCCTGCATAGACCTGGACTGTAATGGATACTTGCCACATTAAAGTCAGCTTTTTAATTTGTCTCCCAATTAGGGCTGTGAATCTTTGGGCACCACATCATTTGGCTCAGAATCGATTCATACCGATTCTCGATTCAAAATCCATACTTTTTAATAACATTGGGTGCTGGTTCTATGATTAACTACATTCCTCCATAAAATAGACAATGCTGATAAATGTTTATATTACTTAACAGAAAATTGGCTTTGTTTAATACAATTCTACTTAATCATTTATTAAAGTTAAATACAAATAAGGCAACAAGAGAAGTATCCAACACTTCTCTTATATAAAGTAAATCTGTTCAGCAGATATGATCATCTACATCAACAATGTGACTTGCCTGAGTGGCTGGACAGGACAGATTGAATAAAGGAAATTTAAAAAAAGTATATATATATATATATATATATATATATATATATATATAAAAATAAAAAATAGACTTGATTTTTAAAGATTGTTTTTTTAATGGATTTGATTTTTTTTTAGATATTTATGTATTATATATATATATATATATATATATATATATATATATAAAATTTGTAACATTTAAAAAAAATCTGTTTAATTAGAAAAAATATATATTTAAAAAAAAAATCAAATCGATTAAAATGTTTTTATTTACATTTTTAATCGTTTTGATTTTATATGTATATATATATATATATATATATATATATATATACATATATACCATCCATCCATCCATCTTCTTCCGCTTATCCGAGGTCGGGTCGCGGGGGCAGCAGCCTAAGCAGGGAAGCCCAGACTTCCCTCTCCCCAGCCACTTCGTCCAGCTCCTCCCGGGGGATCCCGAGGCGTTCCCAGGCCAGCCGGGAGACATAGTCTTCCCAACGTGTCCTGGGTCTTCCTCGTGGCCTCCTACCGGTCGGACATGCCCTAAACACCTCCTTAGGGAGGCGCTCGGGTGGCATCCTGACCAGATGCCCGAACCACCTCATCTGGCTCCTCTCAATGTGGAGGAGCAGCGGCTTTACTTTGAGCTCCCCCCGGATGACAGAGCTTCTCACCCTATCTCTAAGGGAGAGCCCCGCCACCCGGCGGAGGAAACTCATTTCGGCCGCTTGTACCCGTGATCTTGTCCTTTCGGTCATAACCCAAAGCTCATGACCATAGGTGAGGATGGGAACGTAGATCGACCGGTAAATTGAGAGCTTTGCCTTCCGGCTCAGCTCCTTCTTCACCACAACGGATCGATACAGCGTCCGCATTACTGAAGACGCCGCACCGATCCGCCTGTCGATCTCACGATCCACTCTTCCCTCACTCGTGAACAAGACTACAATACATATATACTATAAACAAAAATCAAATTGATTAAAAAATATATAATTAAAAAAAATCTATGTAATTATTTATATATATATATATATATATATATATATAGATATTTTCATCAAATCAATTTAATAATCATATTTTATCATATTTTATTTTATATATAATTTGAACAAAATCCATTAAAAAAATATAAAAACATTTTTAAATCGATTTTATTTCTTTTAATCGATTAAGAATCTTTACAAATAATCATGATCATTTAAAAATCTATATTTTTTTTTTTTACATGCTTTCTCCCAATATTTAAGTAATTTTTTCAATCAATCAATCAATGTGTATTTATATAGCCCTAAATCACAAGTGTCTCAAAGGGCTGCACAAGCCACAACGACATCCTCGGTACAAATCCCACATAAGGGCAAGGAAAAACTCACCCCAGTGGGACGTCGATGTGAATGACTATGAGAAACCTTGGAGGGGACCGCATATGTGGGTAACCCCCCCCTCTAGGGGAGACCGAATGCAATGGATGTCGAGTGGGTCTGACATAATATTGTGAGAGTCCAGTCCATAGTGGATCCAACATAATAGTAAGAGTCCAGTCCATAGTGGATGGACAGTCCATATTTTGTTTTGCATTGTCAGGAAAAGAACTAAACATATAGGCTCTATGCTTTGTCGTTATAGGCCTAAACAAGCATTCAAATACTGAGTTGGTCCAGTTTTTTCAAATAGCAGGGGGTTCGATGCCGGGGGGGCATGTGACCTCAGGGAATCAGTATCATATAGTATCATTCTTCTAAAAAGTTGTGCACTACAAAACATGCTCATTGTAGCCGTTAATCCTGACTTCCTCATTTTGATAAAAAAAAAAAAAAAATCAGCACAAAGTGTTTTATTCATTTTTGTTTTATAGGTTAAAGTATTGTATATATTGTGCTAGTTAATATAACAGATCAATTAGAATGTATTATTTTTTATAATATTATAAATTATGTTTATTAAACTAAAATACACCATACATAATGCAAAAAATATGTATTTTGCTATTTACCATTGAACTTTTAAGTTTGTTCCGCTAAACAATTTTAAAGTGAAACACACAACACAACAAAATGTAAATCAAAAATATGCAAAAGAAAAAAATTTGTATTTAGACATATTTTCTCTAGATTCTTAATCTTAGATTAATATAAAAAACTGCATTAATATATCTTAGTCTCCTGAAGTGCTTCTCAACTTTTTTCTGTTATGCCCCCAGAGGAGGAAGAAAACATTTCGCACGCCGCGACTATAAGTCGTATCATTTGTCTATAAACTGTTATAAGTACACCTCTGCAATATTGTATCCTTATTAACACTAAAGAAAAACAGAAAATATACAAAGTGCATCATTTTGCATGAAAAAAAACAACGTATTTAAATTATACACATTTTTGACTGACTTGAACCATCTGATACTGAAAAATAAAATAAAATAAACCCAATAAATAACAGTACATTCAAATTGATCAGCAACATTAACTCAGGAGGACAATACATAACACTAGTGATGGGATGATGAGGCGTCATGAAGCGTTTCGACACCTTGCAAAACTGTATTGATACTGTGTCACTAAATACTGACATCTGCTGGACATTAAAAATCCCTACAGGCAACCTATGGACCGACTCAACTGACACTGATTTTATGACCTAGTACAGGGGTCACCAACCTTTTTGAAACCAACAACTACTTCTTGGGTACTGATTAATGCGAAGGGCTACCAGTTTGATACACACTTAAATAAATAAATATATTGTCATTTGTAAGTTACACGTAAGTGTGATTTAAACAAGAATAGCTAAATAAATACATTTATATATATAAAAAAATGGGTATTTCTGTCTGTCATTCCGTCGTACATTTTTTTTTTCCTTTTACGGAAGGTTTTTTGTAGAGAATAAATGATGAAAAAAAACACTTAATTGAACGGTTTAAAAGAGGAGAAAACACGAAAAAATTTAAAATAAAATTTTGAAACATAGTTTATCTTCAATTTCGACTCTTTAAAATTCAAAATTCAACCGACAAAAAGAAGAGAAAAACTAGCTAATTTGAATCTTTTTGAAAAAATTAAAAAAATAATTTATGGAACATCATTAGTAATTTTTCCTGATTAAGATACATTTTATAATTTTGATGACATGTTTTAAATTGGTTAAAATCCAATCTGCACTTTGTTAGAATATTTAACAAATTGGACCAAGCTATATTTCTAACAAAGACGAATCAGTATTTCTTCTAGATTTTCCAGAACAAAACTTTTAAAAGAAATTCAAAATACTTTGAAATAAGATTTAAATTTGATTCTACAGATTTTCTAGATTTGCCAGAATAATTTTTATGAATTTTAATCATAGTAAGTTTGAAGAAATATTTCACAAATATTCTTCATCAAAAAAACAGAAACTAAAATTATTATTCTTTACAATAAAAAATAAAAAAATTTTTTACTTGAACATTGATTTAAATTGTCAGGAAAGAAGAGGAAGAAATTTAAAAGGTAAAAAGGTATATTTGTTTAAAAATCCTAAAATCATTTTTAAGGTTGTGTTTTTTCTCTAAAATTGTATTTCTAAAAGTAATAAGAAGCAAAGTAAAAAATAAATGAATTTATTTAAACAAGTGAAGACCCATCCATCCATCCATTTTCTACCGCTTATTCCAAGTGAAGACCAAGTCTTTAAAATATTTTCTTGGATTTTCAAATTCTATTTGAGTTTTGTCTCTTTTAGAATTAAAAATGTCGAGCAAAGCAAGACCAGCTTGCTAGTAAATAAATAACATTTAAAAAATAAAGGCAGCTCACTGGTAAGTGCTGCTCTTTGAGCTATTTTTAGAACAGGCCAGCGGGCGACTGATCTGGTCCTTACGGGCTACCTGGTGACCGCGGGCACCGCGTTGGTGACCCCTGCCCTAGTATATACAATAATATTGTATTTCATTTAGGATTATTTCATATCTTCATTTAAATAAAAATATATTTTTATCTTTTTTAGATACAGTCAATAAATAATGTGAACATGTATCATAACATGGAAATCTAAGAGAACGTGTTGTGGATGATTGTGGACTGGGAATTTTTTTTATTTTATTTTTTTACACATTTTTATAAAAAAAAAAAAAAAGTTTTTCCGACGTATTACATTTTAGACGATTTCTCTTAGTTATTATTTCTCCGGCTGTAGAAAAGAGCCGCTCACAGGGCACAGAGGAGGCGTCAGTGCGACACAGTTCGCGTATCGGTCACGTGACCAAAACAGCTCATGATCAGTCACGTGACTTTCTAAAAGCGGTACCTGCACCGACACAGGGTTTTGCTCTATGAGCTCGACGCATGCGCCGATGCATCGGTGTTGCCGGACCCATCACTACATAACACACTTAAACCTACAAAACAAAAATGAATACAACTTTTTTTTATCAAAGTGAGGAAGTCAGGATTAATGACTATAATGAGCACATTTTGTAGTGCCCACCTTTACAAAGCAGGGGTTTGAATGAATGAATGATACTGATAAAGCATGCATTTAGGCGTACCTAATAAATATAATTTGTAAAAGCCATTCAATATAAATGTAGCGATCCACTTTTCATTGCTTCAAGTAGAAGACATATTTGAAGAACGCAAACATATAACGTACATGTGTGTATGTAAGTATATACCTCTTGTCGTTGTTGCTGGTAGCCATCGGCGACCGCTTCGATGTTGTGGTTCCCCGGAGCCAACAGGGCTCGAAAGTAGCCGCCTTCCCCGGTGAACACTCTCACTCCCCCATTCAAGACAACGATGGCGCCGACGATGGGCTTCCCGCTCTTGTCTCTCACCACACCTCGTACCCCTTTGTGGACCTGGGTGAGTGAAGAACATACGCTCTACGTTAAGGCTGGCCAAAGTGCGGCCTGGGGGTCCTGCAGCTAATCTGTTAACATTCTAAAAATACTATTACTAATAACAAACAACAGAAGTGGAATTAAAGTGCAAACATGTGTTACTGTAATGAGGAAACGTTGAAATGTTGACACTAATAACACAAGGTCGTCATTGCTCAAAAAATAATAAAGAATCAAAATCAATGTTGTTATGAATTAATGACCTATTCAATCAAATATTCCACTTTGAAATATGTTTCGGGGAACATTTTTTATATTTTGTGTGTTTGCCATATCAAGACCAGGGTAACCAGAGCATAAAACATAAAAAAAATTAAAAACCTTATAAATCGACAGATTGAAGTTGATGTAGAGATCGAAGAATTTCAAGTAAATAAAAAAAATTTAAAATACATTACTATTCCTTAACACCTAATAGTGGGCCTTTTGGATCTCCACAACCGTTAGTGTATTTTTTTATAAACAGTCATTGCTTAAAAAATAACAACGAATCAAAATCAACCTTGTTATGAATTATTGACCTATTTGAGACTCCAATAACTTCACATGAAATATTTGACTTTGAAATATGTTTTAGGGTTTTTTTTTTATATTGTGTGTGTTTGCCTTAGCAAAACCAAGGTTTTCTATGACAAAGAGCATGAAACATATACAAATAATAACCTTATAATCGACAGATAAATATGAAGTTGATGTAAAGATCCAAGCATTAAAAGTATAAAGAAAAAAAATGACATGACTTATTTTTAACACTTTTGAGTGGAGCCCTTTTGGATCCTTAAGTGTATATATTTTTTTCTTTAAAACTGTCACTGTTCAAAAAATAATAATGAATCAAAATCAATGTTGTTATGAATTAATGACCTATTCAAGGTTATTCAATCAAATATTCCACATTGGAACATGTTTTGAGGAAATGTTTTCATATGTTGTGCGTTTGCCAAATCAAAACTAAGGTTTTCTTTGACAAAGAGCAGAAAACATAAAACATTAAAATAAAAACCTTAAAATCCACAGATAGATTTGAAGTCCATGTAAAGATTCAAGCATTGAAAGTGAAGAAAAAAAAATACATGACTTATTCTTGACACTTTTGAGTTGGGCCATTTTGAATTCCCAATACGTGGACCTCGACAAGTTGAAAAACTTATTGGGGTGTTGCCATTTAGTGGTCAATTTTACGGAATATGTACTGTATTGCGCAATCTACTAATAAAAGTTTCAATCAATCAATCAAAACCTTTATTGTATTTTTTTTTTTTTAAACATGTATTTGCTCAAAAAATAATTATAAATCAAAATTGTTATGAATTATTGACCTATACAAGACTACAATAACTTCACATCAAATAGTTTACTTAAATATGTTTTGTGGATTTTTTTATATTGCGTGTGATTGCTATATCAAAACGAAGGTTTTTTTTGACAAAGAGCATAAAACATAAAAAAAATAAAAACCTAATAATCGACAGATTTGAATTTGATGTATAGATTCAAGCATTGAAAGTAAAGGAAATAAATAATAAATGACTTATTCTTAAAACTTTTATGAGTGGGGCCCTTTTGGATTCCCGAGACTTTAGTGTGTTTGTTTTTTAAAACGTGTCACTGCTCAAAAAATAATAATGAATCAAAATCAAAGTTGTTAAGAATTATTGACCTATCCAAGGCTATACAGTCAAATATTCCACTTTGAAATGTTTTTTTCTCCGTATTGTGTGTGTTTGCTGTATCAAAACCAAGGTTTTCTTTGACAAAAAGCATAAACATTTATTTTTATTTTTACAATCGACAGATAGATTTGAAGTTGATATAGAGAGTCAAGCATTGAAAGTAAAGGGAAAAAAATCATGACTAATTTTTGACACTTTTATCATTGGGGCCATTTTGGATTTCAAAGACCATTATATGTATTATAGACTGTATAATAGACTGTATTTATGTTATTCACATGTGAATAATGCTGTATAATAGACTGTATTTATATTATTCACATGTGAATAATGCTGTATAATAGACTGTATTTATATTATTCACATGTGAATAATGCTGTACAATAGACTGTATTTATATTATTCACATGTGAATAATGCTGTATAATAGACTGTATTTATATTATTCACATGTGAATAGTGCTGTATAATAGACTGTATTCATATTATTCACATGTAAAGAATACCTAAGTGTTTATTGTCTATTGTGAGCGAACTGTGGTGCTGAATTTCCCCCAGGGATCAATAAAGTACTTTCTATTCTATAACAGTTTTTGTTTTTTTTATCCATCATTGCTCAAAAAATAATAATGAATCAAAGGCGAGATTGGTATGAATTATTGCCCTATTCAAGGCTTCAATTACTTCAAATATTTCACTATTTGTGGGGTATATATTAAATATTTTGTGTTTTTGCTACGAAAAACAAGGTTTTCTGTGACCAAAAGACATACTTTTTTTTACTTTATATCGACGGATAAATCTGGATTTGATCGAGAGATTTTAGATTAAAATATTAACATATGAATTACTTTTAAAACTTTTATAACTGAGACCCTTCCTGGTCCGCATCTTCAGCATTAACCAAACTTGAAAGTAGTCATGAGGGTTACAAACATACATTGTGTTGATTTTAAAAAGGACAAATGTCAGAATGGCCCTCGCATCCTCTGATTGCTCAGTGTGCCGCCTTCATTGGAAAAGTTATGGACAGCACTGGTCTACATGCTGCTTAAAAAGTGACTCCAGAAGCCGTCTGCATACCTCCACCAACATGCTGAGAAGAGGCTTCTTGTTCTCTGCCCAGAGTGTGGCCAGCTGCTCGGCTGGAGGAAACACACAACAGCCAGTGTACACGGTGATCTCTGGACAGTGGCCAAAGTCCATGCTGAAGTCCTGGAAGGCACATAAAGGGACATGGAGACAACGTTTATTGATAGCTCACATTCGCTTCTAGTCACGGTGGGGTTGTTAGACCTATTTTTATCTCCAGTCACATTGACAATGTGGTACATATTGTGACCATTTATTTTAATGCCACCCTAGAGAATACTGTAAATTCCCGTCTATAAGCCGCTACTTTTTTCCTACGCTTAGAAACCTGCGGCCGATAAAACGGTGCGGCTAATTTATGGATTTTTCTTTGCTGAGGTCCAGAGTGTACGTAAATAGTTTTTAAAAAATAAGCAAAGACAAAGAACAGGTGTTTCATTGTTTATGCCATGGCGCCATCTTTTGGACGGGTTTGCTCACTGCAGGTAGGATAAGATAGGTCTTTATTGACCTATCCTATCCTACCTATATGGATTCTTCATTCATCACTCCAACAACGTTTGTAAGTTTAACAATATAACTAAAACAACTATTACTTACTAAACAGTCCCATGTTCGACGTCTGTAGGAGTGTTTTCATGCATATTTGTACGTGCTGTCGCAATGTAATAAAGCTAGCACCGTTGGCATTAGCTAATATGCTAACACGAGTGTCTGTGTTAGCATTATTAACTTACAACGGCATTCTGTTTGTATTGTTTGTTTTGTAAATTCAGCAAAACGTCACCGTGGAGTTATTGAGTCTGTTTAGATGATTGGAGAGCTCGCTTCTACAGCTAGTGGGGCCATGACGATGACTTCTGTTTTGTTTAAACAACCGTTTTACTGCCATGTTACAGACACCGTTTGGAAACAATTAAGGTATGTAAATAAACATTTACAAAATATTTCTGTGTAAATAACTAATTTCACAACGTATATATATATGCGGCTTATATATAGAAAATATTTTTTTCTTCTCAAATTTAGTGGGTGTGGCTTATATACCGGTGCACTTTATAGTCCGGAAAATACAGTACCTAAAAAAACAACCTTTGGTGTTTGGATGCAGTCACTGCACGGTGGACAAACAACTGACACTGCGGTATATGGTAGTTAATAAAAATATACAGTTTTTAAAGCCATTGCGGGCCAAGTGAAAATGACATGAGCAGTTTTTGACATTTCACAAAACATTTCCGTGTAAAAAAAAGCATTACGGAGATTTTTCATTTTATTTTTTATAATCAACAATGACCAGATGGACACTTACCTTCATACTGCCCATGTGGCTCTGTCTCTCTGCTGCCCTCATAACTCCGTCTGGAATGTTGCTTGCTGACAGACAATAAAAAAACACCCTCAGTTATGGCTGATAAGCGTAAAAAAACATGACTGATACTGTGTACAATGCCACCTGTTCTGACAAGAACATTGTAAACACCGTAAAGCAATGAAATTAGTAGACATTGTTGCAGAAGTTACTTGCACATGTTTGAAAAAATGTTTTCCCTTTTTTACTCCGATTACAGATTAAATTGTTGCAAGAAAATGTTACACATCTATAGAATTAGGGGTGTAAAGATTTTATTACAGACTGGGGCGATTTCTGAACTGAATCGCAAGATGGATCACATCATGGAAAAGCTGGTTGAAAAAGAAAAATTGGATATGAGAGCCAGCATGAACGAATAGAACAGACAAGCCATTGTAATGTCTGCTCGCAGAAAAACAAAAATCCTAATCTACGATTTGACTCCCTCGAATGGCCTTGACGCTGCAACAACAGGAGCAGGCTGTTCTGAAAACAGTCAAACTTTTGCTTGCATGCAGAATGGCCCCAGGCCTATAGACGCTACATCAACACACCCAAGACAATGGGCATATCTCCCTCCCCCCGTTGCGAGTTGTCGTGATTATATGTAACATGTTTATGTGTGCATGGCATGGAGGTTTTTTTCCCACTCCAGACTAGGTCCCCTTAGGAGCCCAGTCAAATTGTATTTTTTTACTCATCTTCTTCCCCAGCGTTTGACCTTTTTCCCATCTTTTACGGGGCGCCTTTGGCGACCCATCAGCGTTCCTGTTCTGTAACCCTGTACACTGTTTGTTTGTCTAATCTTGAACGGGTTTGTGCTGAAAACATAGTTCCGTTGTACTTGTGCAATGACAATAAAGTCCTATCCTATCCTATCCTATTACTTACAATATAAAAACTATATTGGAGCCTTGAGTATTGGCTGATAGTTATATTGATCCAGTATCGACACAAAACATATACTTTTATTTTGTAGTGTGGAATGTTAGAAAATGTTTCATCAAGGGAAATTAGTCAAACAGAGAACAATGGTAGGTATGAAAAACACAAATCTATTCTTTAGGGGTGTAACAAAAAAACTTTTTCCGAATTATTCGCAATTCTTATCTGTAACGATTCTTAAAAAACAATAATAAAAAATACCAAAAAAAATGTACTTTTTTTTCTTCTTTTTTTTTTAACTTATTTTATTTATTGTAGATGATCATATTTGCTGTACAGATTTACTTTAGAAAAGAGGAGTGTGGGATACTTCTCCTGTTGCCTTATTTGTATCTGACTTTATTAAATGTTTGGGTAAAACTTTATTAAACAAAACAGTTTTCTTTTAATTAATATAAAAATGTATCAGAGCTGTGTATCTATTTCATGGAGGACTGTAGTTCATCTTAGAACTGGTACCCAATGAGTATGAAAAAAAGTATGAATGCTGAATCAAGAATCGATTCTGAATCAAATCGTTACCCTCGAGAATCGAATCGTGCGGTACCCAAAGACTCATACTTATGCTGATTTTAAGTTGAAGTGACACCTGGTGGCCACAATAATGCATCAAGTTTAGATCATGACGATATAAGTTGAAAAATGCGGACACGTTTGTTACTGGTTAATTGTAATACACTTCTGCCTTGGAGACTTTGTATTTGTAAGTAATATGCATCTACAACGATTTGATACTTCTTTATATTGACAAACGTATTGGCTGATACTGATATGAATCCGGTATCGACACAAAACATACATAACTTTATTTTGTAGCGTGGAATGTTAGAAAAAGTTTGATGAAAGGAAATTAGTCAAACAGAACAATGGTAGGTATCAAAAACACTAATCTATTCTTGAGGGCTGAACTTTTTTCGAATTGTTCGCAATTCTTATCTGTAACGATTCCTAATCAATTAGATCATAACGCTGTAAGTTGAAAAATGTGGACACGTTTGTTACTGGTCAATTGTAATACACTTATTTCTGCCTTGGAGACTTTGTATGTGTAAGTAATATGCAACTACAACTATTTGACACTTGTTTATATTGACAAATGTCATCTTTTATACTGTAATATTGTTTAATCAAGGACACTTATTGCCTAGCTCAGTGTTTTTCAACCACTGTGCCGCGGCACACTATTGTGCCGTGAGATACAGTCTGGTGTGCCGTGGAAGATTATCTAATTTCACCTATTTGGGTTAAAAATATTTTTTGCCAAACCAGTAATTATAGTCTGCAAATGATGTGTTGCTGTTGAGTGTCGGTGCTGTCTAGAGCGCGGCAGAGTAACCGTGTAATACTCTTCCATATCAGTCGGTGGCAGTCAGTAGCTAATTGTTCTGTAGATGTCGGAAACAGCGGGAGGCAGTGTTCAGGTAAAAAGATATCTAATGCTTAAACCATAAATAAACAAAAGGTGAGGGCCCCTAAGAAAAGGCGATGAAGCTTAGGGAAGGCTGTGCACAACGAAACTAAAACTGAACTGGCTACAAAGTCAACAAAAACAGAATGCTGGACGACAGCAAAGACTTACTGTGGAGCAAAGACAGCGTCCACAATGTACATCGCTCAAAAAAGGTTGAAAAACACTGGCCTAGCTTGTGTGCTAATGTGTGCTTATCTGTTGTGTAGCTCCTAGTAGCCTATAGCCCAACATGTTTACCTTTTGTAAATGACTTGACTAAAATAGAAGAAACGTTAACTGATTTTAGCAGCAAGCCGATATAACCCGATACTTGTTCTTTAGCGGAAAGCGGATATATCAGTCTGATATCGGACCCAGAATAGAATATCTAAAATGCTTACTCTGCCCATTATTTGAACATCCTGTGTCGCCGAGGTGCATCTTGGGATGGTTGTTGGCGTACGCACTCGCCAAGTACTTCAGAGTGCCTTCATTCTCCACTGAAAAAGGAACACAACACAAGAGAGCAGCGATTAGGACCGCCATGCGATGCCGAGCAGTACACAGCTTTCAGGTGACATCTTCATCAGAGTCTTTCAGAATGGATGTTACGCAACTTTCTGTTTTTAGCTTGTCAAGTCTTATCTGTAGGCTGCGAGGACACAGTGACCCAGTTGCTAATGTGATGTAACTAAAAAGGTCTACGGCCCTGTGCGGGGCATCAAGACCCCTAGAAATGACTGATCGTCTCAGGCGGGTCGAGCAGTAATTCAAATATTTGATTTACTGAGATACTGAACTAAAACAGACTTGGGGTTTTATAACTTACGAAGAATGCAGCAGCACTTTTTAAAAACACTGCACATGATGTCAATACCATCTAATGCACTGCAAAAACTGAAATCTAAGATTAAATAACTCAAATAAGGGTGATATTTGCTTATTTTCTGTCTGATAAGATAATTCTTCTCACTAAGCAGATTTTATGTTAGAGTTTTTTACTTGTTTTAAGGGTTTTTGGTCCTAAATGATCTCAGTAAGATATTACAGCTTGTTGCTGAGATTTTATGACCTATATTGAGTAAAACATGCATGGAACATACTGTACATATACATTCACTGTACAAACACATATACACATTCTGTACATATACAAGTACATATGCATACTTACACTCATGCACATAATCACGTTTCATCAAACATATATTAACGTTGTTGCCCTAGGGTAAACTGGGTGTAACACATGGCACACTGACAAAGCTTAACCTATTGTGACTATAACAATCTACAAGGTTAATGTAGGTTGCTTCTCTTTCTCCCCCTCCATTTTTCTGCATTCTTTCGTATCTCAAGTTATCATTACGTATATGTATTGTTGCATTTAAACAACTGTATTGTTGATAATAAAGGTAAATTATTGGTATTGTTCATTATCAATAGCGCTATTTCTATTGGTATTTGTATTGATCCATTTGTAGTGTAATAATGCTCATTGTCATTTCTGTATTATTTTTTATTTTTCGCTAACTGCTTATTTGCTATTACTTTTACCATCATATTTGTACATGTCGTATTTGCTGATGTTGCTCTATTGTTGTTGTTGTTTTGTTTTTTTGTCTCTCTGTCTAATCCCCCTCTTGTCCCCACAATTTCCCCCTCTGTCTTCTTTTTTTCTCTCTTTCTATCCCCTCCTGCTCCGGCCCGGCTGCACTAAATGATAATATAAATACATTTAATAAAGTCAAATACAAATAAGGCAACAAGAGAAGTATCCTACACTTCTCTTTTGTAAAGTAAATCTGAACAAGGGCATCTACATCAACTATATGATTTGCCTGAGAAGCTGAACAGGACACAAAAAAAACAAAAAAAAAACAAAAAAAACATGCATGGAACTAGAATATCAACTGTTGCAAAGCTGTGTCATCAACACTCACAAGTATAAAACTGCTTTTTTAAAGTAATAATTTCTTATTTCAAGCATGACAAAAAAAAAAATCATGACTTTGACACAATTGTGTCTCATATTAAAACAGATGACAGCCAAATGGACTTTGCTGTTTTATTTTCAATGAAACAATAGAAAATACGTACTCATATAGTAGTACAGTTATTAGTGAGAATATACTTATTTTAAGGTATTTTTGGGTTCATTGAGGTTAGATAATTTGACTTGTTTTGGAAAGTCTTGACAAGCCAAATTTTCTTGTTCTATTGACAGATAATTTTGCTTAGTTCAAATAAAATACCCCTCATTTTTGTTTTGTTTTTTCTTGTTTTTGAACACTGGCTTTTTGCAGTGTGCTTACTGTCGGAGGCAGATATTTACATATATCCGAATTTAAGTTGTACTTCTTTTATTTCATAGTCATATTTGAAAACAGCTCGTGTTTTCCATTTCTTCTCTTGCTGCTTTGTCTGCAAGTAAACTGTGTGTGTTAACCTTGAGGCTTTGGAATGTGTTATGACTAGCATGTATTGTGGCTACAGAGAGGGGAGAAGAGAGAGGGTTTTTGGGATCGGGGGGGGGACAGACCATTTTGGCGGGGCGATAGAATGTTCTATGCTGGACTGGTCTCAAAAAGTATATTTGCAAAGCTTTGAAAATATACAACAAAATACCTATTCTGTCTCTGGTGGTTTTTCAACTCAGCTTTAAGTGTCGTAAAAAGCTTGGGAGCGACTTGTGACTTGAATTCCCTGGGAGGAACAACTGGTCCAAAACGCAACATTACCGAATATCAATGTAAAACTTTTTTTGAAGCTCTTGTCGAATTAACACTATAGAAATACCCAGTGTTGTGGACCATTATTATATACAGTTAGGACCCCCAGCCCACCCACATCATTTTTTTTATCTTAAGGCTGTCTAAAATAACGAGAGGTGACTAGAATTGAAGTTGACCAATTTATACGAAAAAACAGGAGTAAGTACAATAGCAATACTAGCGCTGTGAGAGAGAGCTGAGCTGTAAATCTCTAAAATGGTTGCCCATCTCTCATGTTTTTGTCCACCTATGTTGCAACGCCTTGCTGGGTATCAAAAGTGAAAGTTACCTTGACACACACAGTCTACTACACTCTCCCTCCAGGCTCGTACTTCATGACGGCATTAATAATAACATAACTACTTTTTTCCCCCTACGCTTTGAACCCTGCGGCTTATAAAACGGTGCGGCTATTTTATGGATTTTTCTTTAAAAGTTCTCATTAAACACATGCAAAGACACTGAAAAGGTGTGCTATTGTTTGTGCTACGGCGCTGTCTTTTGGACGAGTTTGCCCACTGTAGGTGCAGCTGGGTAAATGCCTACAAGTGGTTTCTGCTGTTTAAAGCTTTGAACCGGAAGTAGAAGTGCCGTTCTGTCCTCTAATCGCCCATAGCGTTTCTACTCCTATAGATTTTTCATTCATCACTCCAAGCAACGTTAGTAAGTTTTACAATGAGAGATGTCCGACAATGCCTTTTTTGCCGATATCCGATATTGTCCAACTCTTAATTACCGATTCCGATATCAACCGATACCGATATATACAGTCGTGGAATTAACACATTATTATGCCTAATTTTGTTGTGATGCCCGGCTGGATGCATTAAACAATGTAACTTTACCATGAATTGATTAACGTGGACCCCGACTTAAACAAGTTGAAAAACTTATTGGGGTGTTACCATTTAGTGGTCAATTGTACGGAATATGTACTGTACTGTGCAATCTACTAATACAAGTTTCAATCAATCAATCAAAAACAAGGTTTTCCAAAATAAGAGAACAACTTCAACTCAAGTTATGGAAAAAAGTGCCAACATGGCACTGCCATATTTATTATTGAAGTCACAAAGTACGGGGTTGAGGTGGGTGGGGTTTGGTGGTAGCGGGGGGGTGTATATTGTAGCGTCCCGGAAGAGTTAGTGCTGCAAGGGGTTCTGGGTATTTGTTCTGTTGTGTTTATGTTGTGTTATGGTGCGGATGTTCTCCCGAAAAGTGTTTGTCATTCTTGTTTGGTGTGGGTTCACAGTGTGGTGCATATTTGTAACAGTGTTGAAGTTGTTTATACGGCCACCTTCAGTGTGACCTGTATGGCTGTTGACCAAGTATGCTTTGCATTCACTTATGTGTGTGTAAAAGCCGCTTACATTATGTGACTGGGCCGGCACGCTGTTTGTATGGAGGAAAAGCGGACGTGACGACAGGTTGTAGAGGACGTTAAAGGCAGTGCTTTTAAGGCACGCCCCCAATAATGTTGTCCGGGTGGAAATCGGGAGAATGATTGCCCCGCTAGATTTTCGGGAGGTTGAAACCGATACCGATAATTTCCGATATTACATTTGAAAGCATTTATCGGCCGATATTATCGGACATCTCTATTTACAATATAACAAAAACAATTCTTACTTACTAAATGTCCCATGTGTGTCGTCTGTACGAGTGTTTTCATGCATATTTTTACATGCTATCGTAATGTAATCAAGCTTTTTTTGATTGATTGAAACTTTTATTAGTAGATTGCACAGTACAGTACATATTCCGTACAATTGACCACTAAAGTTAAAGTACCAATGTGTTATGATCCGCTGCCCTGATCATATATTTTGTTTACGTTTTCAAGATACTTGTGTTTTTGGTTAGTTTTGGACTCCTTGAGTACCTGTTTAGTACACCTGAGTTTGTTGCCATGGCTGCTTATTATTTTCACCTGCCGCGTTTGTTCCCGACACGCACCTGTTTGTCATCACTGACATTATTATTTAAGCCTGTCCTCCCTGTCATTCGTTCTGGCTTTGTAGTTTGTTTTCGTGCAACAGTTGACGACTTTTGTTCCGGCTCTGTACCTGTTAGCTTCCATGCTAAATTCCTTTTTTTTACCTTCTAGCTCCCATGCTAGCTCTTTTAGTTTTTGCCTTATGTGCTATGTGCACCCTTTTCTTTTTTCCAGTATAAGTTATTTATTAAATAAATACTTTCTTACCTGCACGCTGTGTCTGACGCCCGTCTGCATTCCTGAGAGAACGAATGCGCCCCGGTCGTCACACCAATGACTGTCACACACACACTAGGTGTGGTGAAATTTGTCCTCTGCATTTGACCCATCCCCTTGATCACCCCCTGGGAGGTGAGGGGAGCAGTGGGTAGCAGCGGTGGCCGTGTCCGGGAATCATTTTTGGTGATTTAACCCCCAATTCCAACCCTTGATGCTGAGTGCCAAGCAGGGAGGCAATGGGTCCCATTTTTTATAGTCTTTGGTATGACTCGGCCGGGGTTTGAACCCACAACCTACCGATCTCAGGGCGGACACTCTAACCCAGTGGTTCTCAACCTTTTTTCAGTGATGTACCCCCTGTGAAAATTTCTTTAATTTCAAGTACCCCCTAATCAGAGCAAAGTATTTTTGTTTGAAAAAAAGAGATAAAGAAGTAAAATACAGCACTATGTCATCAGTTTCTGATTTATTAAATTGTATAACAGTGCAAAATATTGTTCATTTGTAGTGGTCTTTCTTGAACTATTTGGAAAAAAAGATATAAAAATAACTAAAAACGTGTTGAAAAATAAACAAGTGATTCAATTATAAATAAAGATTTCTACACATAGAAGTAATCATCAACTTAAAGTGCCCTCTTTGGGGATTGTAATAGAGATCCATCTGGATTCATAAACTTAATTCTAAACATTTCTTCACAAAAAAAGAAATCTTTAACATCAATATTTATGGAACATGTCCACAAAAAATCTAGCTGTCAACACTGAATATTGCATTGTTGCATTGTAATGAATGGAATAGCCTACTTGATTCGATGTTCAGTTTATGAATTTACATTCATATTTTGTTGAAGTATTATTCAATAAATATATTTATAAAGGATTTTTGAATTGTTGCTATTTTTAGAATATTTAAAAAAAATCTCACGTACCCCTTGGCATACCTTCAAGTACCCCCAGGGGTACGTGTACCCCCATTTGAGAACCACTGCTCTAACCACTAGGCCACTGAGTAGGTTACTAAATGGTAACACCCGAATAAGTTTTTCAACTTGTTTAAGTCCACGTAAATCAATTCAGCGTCATTAGCACCAGCTAATATGCTAACATGTTTACAAGTGTCTGTGTGAGTATTATTAACTTACAATGGCATTCTTTTTGTATTGTTTCAGTTTCACAAATTCCTCAGTAAATTCACCAAAACGTCAGGGTGGAGTTATTGACTCTGTTTATCTGATTGGAGAGCTAGCTTCCGCAGCTAGTGGGTCCATGACGAGGACTTCTGTTTTGTTTGATCGACCGTTTTACTGCCGTGTTACAGACACCGTTTGGAAACAATTATGGTATGTAAATAAACATTTATATATTTCTGTATAAATAACTCATTTCACAACGTATATATCTGTGGCTTATAGTCCGGGGTGGCTAATATATTAAAAAAAAAAGTGTTTTTTTTTTTTAAATTTAGTGGGTGTGACTTATATACTTGTGCACTCTATAGTCCGGAAAATACAGTATGTAAAACAGGGTGAGCTCATTTTGTGTATCTCTTCAAGCAGGGCTGAATACCAATCTATTCTGCTTAAAGGTGTAAAAAATCCATAGGTCAGCGAATACATAGGCTATAGGATAGAGTTACTGTACCTGATTGGACAGGCTTATCGTATGGATAAGTAGCCACAAGGGAGCCTCCATCGAGGGCCACAGACAGAGTGTAGCCTTTATCTAATATCATATCCATCATGGCTTTGGTCTCCGGCTGTGGCTCGACCACACGCTGTGATGCGTTGCCTAAGAATACGGAGATTACATAAAATGGAATATAGTGTGTCAGTCTGTCAGATATGTTCCATTCAAACACAACTCTACAACTGACCAAAGAAGTCTGTGTCCAGATCCTTGCCGTGGGCATTGCTAAAACCCTGTGTGGAAGTGCACTGCGTCTCGGCCGCTTGTTCTCTTCCATCAGGGTTGACTGACGGCACAATCACTATCCTCGTCTCATTGATGAGCTGAGGGAGGAAAATGGAGAGACGATGTAAACCAAAGGCACTCACTGGCCTGCCATCAAGACCAAAAAAAGGACATTTTTATTAAAAATTTAAAAAAATGTACAAATTAGTTACCCTGGTCCGATATCAACAAAAAAAAACAAGTATTGGATTGTATCAGTTTGCATGTGAACTCCCCAATACAAGCAGTCCTGCTCACATGGTTGGTCTTTTTCTTCTATTTTATTCAAGTCATTTACAAAAGGTAAACAGAGTGTAGGAGCCGAAATGATGTTTAAGTTCATTTACATTTTATGGAAGGTGCTTTATGTTTATTCAGCCAAAATGGGACTATTTACTTTATTTGCATAATTCGGAAATGTATATATTGCATGCTTAGTTGTATTGGTTATTGTGACAATTAGGTTTCAAGGATGCAATATCAGTATCGTATTGAAAGTGAAAAAGTTGTATCGGTTATTGTGACCACTGAGTCTCAAAGCTGCAATATCTGTATCGTATCGAAAGTGAAAAGTTGTATCGGTTATTGTGACCACTAGGTCTCAAAGCTGCAATATCGTATCCTAAGTGAAAAAGTTGTATCGGTTATTGTGACCAGTAAGTCTCAATGCTCCAATATCGATATCACATCGGAAGTGAAAAAGTTGTATCGGTTATTGCGACCACTGAGTCTCAAGGCTGAAATATCGGTATCGTATCAGAAATGAAAAAGTTGTATCGGTTATTGTGACCACTAAGTCTCAAGAGGGCTAATATCGGTATCGTATCAGAAGTGAAAAAAGTTGTATCGGTTATTGTGACCAGCAAGTCTCAATGCTCCAATATCGGTATCACATCAGAAGTGAAAAAGTTGTATCGGTTATTGTGACCACTAAGTCTCAAGGCTGCAGTATCAGTATCAAATCGGTAAATGAAAAAGTTGTATCGGGACAACGCTGGTGCAGGACTGATAAAACTTACCCTTGTAATGGCAAGAACCCAATATCAGTATCCATCCATCCATTTTCTACCGCTTGTCCCTTTCGTATCGGTAAGTGAAAAAGTTGTATCGGTTATTGTGACCAGTAAGTCTCAATGCTCCAATATCGGTATGACATCAGAAGTGAAAAAAGTTGTATCGGTTATTGTGACCAGCAAGTCTCAATGCTCCAATATCGGTATGACATCAGAAGTGAAAAAAGTTGTATCGGTTATTGTGACCAGCAAGTCTCAATGCTCCAATATCGGTATGACATCAGAAGTGAAAAAAGTTGTATCGGTTATTGCGACCACTGAGTCTCAAGGCTGAAATATCGGTATCGTATCAGAAATGAAAAAGTTGTATCGGTTATTGTGACCACTAAGTCTCAAGGCTGCAGTATCAGTATCAAATCGGTAAATGAAAAAGTTGTATCGGGACAACGCTGGTGCAGGACTGATAAAACTTACCCTTGTAATGGCAAGAACCCAATATCAGTATCCATCCATCCATTTTCTACCGCTTGTCCCTTTCGTATCGGTAAGTGAAAAAGTTGTATCGGTTATTGTGACCAGTAAGTCTCAATGCTCCAATATCGGTATCACATTGGAAGTGAAAATGTTGCATCGGTTATTGTGACCACTGAGCCTCAGGAGGGCTAATATCGGTATCATATCAGAAGTGAAAAAAGTTGTATCGGTTATTGTGACCAGCAAGTCTCAATGCTCCAATATCGATATCAGATCAGAAGTGAAAAAGTTGTATCGGTTATTGTGACCACTAAGTCTCAAGGCTGCAATATCAGTATCGTATCGGTAAATGAAAAAGTTGTATCGGGACAACGCTGGTGCAGGACTGATAAAGCTTACCCTTGTAATGGCAAGAACCCAATATCAGTATCGGTAAATGAAAAAGTGGTATGGGGCCTGGATAAAACTTACCCTTGTAATGGCTGCGTTCTTGCCATAGTTGATACATAAGAAGGCAGCAAACTCAAGCAGCAGCTCAGTGCCTACAGGGGCGTTACCATGGATCCCTGCCACAAAGCGGACTTTGGGCTCAGAGGGCTCAGCCTCTCCTGGGTTGTTGGAGATTTCCAGCGCCGAAATGGTTCTAAACTCGACACTTTGGCCCAAACTAGGTGAAAAAGAAGGTTACTGTCGGCATCAGACCCAAGTAGCATAAGTCGTCTTCTACGCCCTACCTGTGTAAGTGTGTAATTTTGGGAAAGTTGAGCGTAAGGCCTCGGAGGAATGCAGACCGCTCCTTGTAACCTCGGAATCTGAAGCTGTTCTCTGTGTCTGTGCTCCGGACCAACTGTTCTAGACCCTGGCCGAGAGAAAGGTCCTTGATCAAGCTCTTGAACTCTTCCTCAGATGGGTTTTGGGTGGGCTTGGGTCCGGAGGGCGACAGGCCATTCAGGTCCGAGTGAACCCGTGTCAGTCTGAAGTCCACCACCTCTGCTCCCTTCTGGACCACGGTAGCGTATGTCCTCACAGGATGATATCTACAAAAGCAGGATTGTGGTTAATGTGGTGCTTTAATTAGGGCCCAAGCAGCAAAAGCTGCGAATGCCCTATTGGAACTGCTTCGTTTATCATTATTCTCCCTCTTGGATCGCATTTTAGAGGCACACAACATGCACCAAAACTCAAACATTTTTGCAAGCGCGTCCGGTTCTGTGAAAGAATTTATATTTTCGGGGTCCCAAAAACGAAATATCAAAATGGACTTTTAGGTCAGGCTGATTATTAACTACATTTTTTAGAGATAAAACTTTTAAATCAGTCACCAGAACACAACACAAGGGTAGAATGTAGACCAGGGGTGCTCATTACGTCGATCGCGAGCTACCGGTCGATCTCGGAGGGTGTGTCAGTCAATCACAAGCCAGGCATTAAAAAAATAGTCCTAAAAATGAGCGATCATAAATCTTCACTACGACGTCACTTTCGTCACTTGATTGACATTCACGGCACCCGAGGGTCTTCCGAGATGACGCTGGCAGCTGCCAGCTCATTAAAATTACCGACTGGAAGGCGAGAAACACTTTATTTTAACAGACTCTGGCGCCGTACCTGTCGTCAAAACTCCAAAGACCGACTGCACAGTCGCACAGTTGCGCTAACAAAACAAGAGTCTCAGAAGGCTGGCGTGCACAAGCTAGCAAGCTACGGAGTTTGCCGACAATGTATTTCTTGTAAAGTGTATACAAAGGAGTACGGAAGCTGGACAAATAAGATGCCAAAAACCAACCACTTTCATGTGGTATTGGACAGAAAGGAGGTCTTTTTTCTCCTCCATTCGAAAATGCGGACGTTTTTAGCACCACTGTCTGATTCCTATCAATGCAAGTCATCAGAATCAGGTAATACACCAACTTTTACTCTTGTCTTCATGAAAGAAAGGAATCTATATGTGTTAAACATGCCTGTATTATCTTTAAACACCTTAACTTGTTAACAATATTAACTATATGTGTTAAAGATGCTTGCATTATCTTTAAACACCTTTAACTTATTAACAATATTAACTACCGTATTTTCCGCACTATAAGGCGCACCTAAAAACCACAAATTTTCTCAAAAGCTGACAGTGCGCCTTATAACCCGGTGCGCTTTATATATGGATTAATATTAAGATTCATTTTCATAAAGTTTCGGTCTCGCAACTACGGTAAACAGCCGCCATCTTTTTTCCCCGTAGAAGAGGAAGTGCTTCTTCTTCTACGCAAGCAACCGCCAAGGTAAGCACCCGCCCCCATAGAACAGGAAGCGCTTCTTCTTCTACTGTAAGCAACCACCCGCCCGCGTAGAAGAAGAAGAAGCGCGCGGATATTACCGTACGTTTCATTTCCTTTGTGTGTTTACATCTGTAAAGACCACAAAATGGCTCCTACTAAGCGACAGGGATCCGGTTCATGAAAAGACGCAATCTCTCCATCCGCACACGGACTATTTCACAGCAACTGCCTAAAGACTTTCAAGAAAAGCTGGCTACTTTCCGTGCATATTGTAAAAACAAGATAGCTGAAAAAAAGATCCGGCCAGAGAACATTATCAACATGGACGAGGTTCCACTGACTTTTGATATTCCTGTGAACCGCACTGTGGATACAACGGGAGCACGTACGGTGAATATTCGCACCACAGGGAATGAGAAGTCATCCTTCACTGTGGTTCTAGCTTGCCATGCTAATGGCCAGAAACTTCCACCCATGGTGATATTCAAAAGGAAGACCTTGCCAAAAGAGACCTTTCCAGTCGGCGTCATCATAAAAGCTAACTCGAAGGGATGGATGAATGAAGAAAAGATGAGCGAGTGGTTAAGGTAAGTTTACGCGAAGAGGCCGGGTGGCTTTTTTCACGCAGCTCCGTCCATGTTGATATACGACTCCGTGCGCGCCCACATCACGCTGGTTTTTAATATATTATTAAAGTTTGACTGACCTATCTGACTGTTTTTTTGACATTCCTTTAGCGCAGTTAGATACGGCTTACAACACGGGGCGTCTTATAGGTGGACAAAGTTTTGAAATATGCCGTTCATTGAAGGCGCGGCTTATAACCCAGGGCGCCTTATGGTGCGGAAAATACGGTATATGTGTTAAACATGCTTGTATTATCATTAAACACCTTTAACTTTTTAACAATATTAACTATATCTGTTAAACATGCTTGTATTATCTTTAAACACCTTTAACTTATTAATAATATTAACTATATGTATTAAACATGCTTGTATTATCTTTAAACACCTTTAACTTGTTAACAATATTAACTATATGTATTAAACATGCTTGTATTATCATTAAACACCTTTAATTTATTAACAATATTAACTATATATATTAAACATTCTTGTATTATCATTAAACACCTTTAATTTATTAACAATATTAACTATTTGTGTTAAACATGCTTGCATTATCATTAAACACCTTTAACTTATTAACAAAAACATATATTTCATAAATAAGTAAATATAAATTACCGTATATATATGAATGAGGTAGATCCCCACGACTTGATCAATTGAAAAGTAGCTCGCCTGCAGAAAAAGTGTGAGCACCCCTGATGTAAACTATCCATGTATAGAGAAATTACTTCAGGCAGTGATGTAGTGGAGGGAATGCAACCTGTTTGACTACCACATTCACCCAGTGTTGTATAATTGCAACAATTCTATAACAAGCTCTAAATGAAATTTGATGCATCTGTTCCACAATAACTACATATGTACATGCTGTAGACATTGTAATAACAACCAAAAAATATATAAAAGACATTTTCCTTACTTGAATCAGGATGAATCCAGTCCAATGAAACTAATAGATGTTGTTCGAAGGAAACCTTGAGGTTGTTTGAGTTCATGGCCAGAAGGCGTGACTTATAAACAAATGTACAATCCAATAGCCTTGTGAGACTAAGGCTGAAATGACGCGTAGTCGACGTCATCGATTACGTAAATACATTGACGCTGTTTTTGTGCGTCGACGCGTCGCATACTTGAATAGCCGCCAGGGCGCTAATTAATTTAAAACCTCTTCTCACTCCTGCGCTTACTAAAAGGCGTGGGGTAAATTTAGGCCTGCGCTTATAAATTTGAGTGATGTAAGGATACCATCATGAAAAGCACATTTAATACAAAAAACGTTATTTTGGTCTCACCTTTACTGATGAGTCCATGCGCAGCTGCTTCTGATCAAAAGCATCGATAACTTGTTTATAGAAGTCTTCCTTATCTTTCTTCAGTTTTAAAAGTCTCTCTGTCTCGATGGAGATATTCCTTTAAGTATTACCTCCTGCTTCGATTGAAAGTCCAGTTTAGAAAACGGTTTTATTTTAGATATGTAATCCTCCATGTTAAAAGTGCAAGCAAACGATCACTGCTCACTTGTTGCTTGTTGTCTTCTTCTGCAGCACCGGTCTTCTGCAGCACCGGTAGTCGCAAGAAGGATCACTAGCGCCCTCTACCACCAGGAGGCGGGAGTCATTTAATGACTCATATTTGACACACGCAGCTACGGTATATTAATAAAACATAGCTGCTTACTGTTCTTTTTAGCATATTTAAAAGCTTGGACCTTAAATCCTACTGAATAGCTCTTAATCTTCTTCCCTTTATGCGATTTCAAATGATTGAAATCAGCCTCCTCCATTTTGAAAATTATGACAGGTGAAGTGTCACTCATGACGTGACGAGTTTGACCCAGCGGAAGTTCTAGACATGTGCTAATTATTTTGCGAAACGAGTTTGACCCGGCGAAAATTCCAGACATGCGCTAATAAAATTAATATTTTGCGAAACGAGTTTGATCAGGCGTTAATCCTGAGCCGGCGGTAAGGCCAAGCATGCACTAATTATTTTGCGAATCGAGTTTGACCCGGCAGTAATTCGAGGCATGCGAATACCCGTATTTTCCGCACTATAAGGCGCACCTAAAAACCACAAATTTTCTCAAAAGCTGACAGTGCGCCTTATAACCCGGTGCGCTTTATATATGGATAAATATTAAGATTCATTTTCATAAAGTTTCGGTCTCGCAACTTCGGTAAACAGCCGCCATCTTTTTTCCCGGTAGAACAGGAAGCGCTTCTTCTTCTACGCAAGCAACCGCCAAGGTAAGCACCCGCCCCCATAGAACAGGAAGCGCTTCTTCTTCTACTGTAAGCAACCACCCGCCCGCGTAGAAGAAGAAAAAGCGCGCGGATATCACCGTACGTTTCATTTCCTTTGTGTGTTTACATCTGTAAAGACCACAAAATGGCTCCTACTAAACGACAGGGATCCGGTTCATGAAAAGACGCAATCTCTCCATCCGCACACGGACTACTATTTCACAGCAACTGATATTCCTGTGAACCGCACTGTGGATTCAACGGGAGCACGTACGGTGAATATTCGCACCACAGGGAATGAGAAGTCATCCTTCACTGTGGTTCTAGCTTGCCATGCTAATGGCCAGAAACTTCCACCCATGGTGATATTCAAAAGGAAGACCTTGCCAAAAGAGACCTTTCCAGCCGGCGTCATCATAAAAGCTAACTCGAAGGGATGGATGAAGAAAAGATGAGCGAGTGGTTAAGGTAAGTTTAAGTTTACGCGAAGAGGCCGGGTGGCTTTTTTCACGCAGCTCTGTCCATGTTGATATACGTATGTTTGTGATTGCACATTTGCGTACATTTTGGGAGTGAACAGAGTTGTTAGCACGCTGGTTTTTAATATATTATTAAAGTTTGACTGACCTATCTGACTGTTTTTTTGACATTCCTTTAGCGCAGTTAGATGCGGCTTACAACACCGGGCGGCTTATAGGTGGACAAAGTTTTGAAATATGCCGTTCATTGAAGGCGCGGCTTATAACCCAGGGCGCCTTATGGTGCGGAAAATACGGTATATACCCGCCGCCAATTCAAGGAAATAATGTTTATCTTTATTTTTGCACAATTTAAAGCAAAATAAGCAATACTTTTACTTTCGAAATGCTTATACTATTGCAGAATATTAAGATTTGCACTGTATGTTTATTTTATATTTGCACATTAAAAAGCAAATACGCTATTTTTAATGTTGTTAAATGTTAAAAGTTTTAAATGTTTACATTGTTACAGAATATTTTGTCATGTTGTTGTCAATGTTGACTGGGTGGCCATACTTTTTATTTTTTGTAATTAAAAGCCATGCCTTTTGAAAAAACTGGCCTACATTTATTTTTTCATCTTCTTTTTAAATAAAAAAAAATAATCGGTAAAAGGAAAAATAATCTATAGATTAATCGAAAAAAATAATCTATAGATTAACCGATTAATCGAAAAAATAATCTATAGATTAATCGATAGAAAAATAATCGTTAGCTGCAGCCTTATGTGAGACTGAACCATAGGACCCAATGACTATGTAAATGTGGTAAAAAAAAATACATATAACAGATTGTTTTTTAGGATGGTTAAAGGTAACGTTGTAATTTTACAACAAGGGGTTTTACAGGGTTAATAACTCGCCTTGGCATGCAGATCTTACCCATGGGCAGAGGCAGTGACAGAATAGGTCCCAGGGACCAGCAGTCTCCAGTAATCCCCAGTCAGAGCTGTGCTGATGTTGTGGTCTATGTCCTCCACGTGAATGGTGGCATTGGGGATCCCCAAACCGTCTCTTATATCCGAGACGGTGCCTTTTATCCCGCTGTGAACCTGGAGCCACACACACAGTCAAACTCTGATAAGAGGAAAAAAAACACATTAGTGTTTGCTACCTGGTGGATATACTGAAGCAAAGATTGTCGATTTTGCTCCCAGTAGTTTGGCAGATCCTTGGCCCGGGGGTACTTCACACAACCCAACTCTATCGTCACCTCAAAACAGTTGGTGTTTACGTAGTTCCAGTCCTGCATGCCACCTGAGAAAACATCGGATTTGAACATATTTGTAACATATTCGAACAGGAAATATGTATCTTGGGTGTTTTTAATTTCGGAGGGATGCGGAGGCGTTTATAGGAATATTTTAACCAGGGAGCACGAGAGAATTGACGTCATACCGATATGTCAATAACATTAAAAAATAGCTCCGATAAGCAATAAAAAAACAATCCAATTAGAGATTATCCATACTAGGGCTGGGCGAGAAAACAATATATTATATTATTTTTTTTACTATAGAACGACCATTAAGAGTTTTTGTGTTTCAATTTGTGGAGTGAAACTATGGAATGGTTTGAATGTGGGGTTAAAGCAATGTCCAAACATAAACCAGTTTAAAAAGAAGTATAGGCACATGGTATTCCAGATGTACAGAGATGAAGAAGGGTTTTGATATTGGGTTGTTTGTCTTACAGAAGAGTGTTGGGTTGCCCATTGAGGCAGTGGTGCTGCTGCTGTGGTATGATGCCATTTCCATGATCACTAGTGGTAATGGTGTGGCTATGTATGTGTGTAGTGTGCATATGTATGTATATATTTATAATTTATGTATATACAAGTTCATTAAGTTTGTACATAGAGTGAACAGGTAGTTCTAGCTCAGAGTACAAACCCCGTTTCCATATGAGTTGGGAAATTGTGTTAGATGTAAATATAAACGGAATACAATGATTTGCAAATCCTTTTCAACCCATATTCAATTGAATGCACTACAAAGACAAGATATTTAAAGTTCAAACTCATAAACTTTATTTTGTTTTTGCAAATAATAATTAACTTAGAATTTCATGGCTGCAACACGTGCCAAAGTAGTTGGGAAAGGGCATGTTCACCACTGTGTTACATGGCCTTTCCTTTTAACAACACTCAAACGATTGGGAACTGAGGAAACTAATTGTTGAAGTTTTGAAAGTAGAATTCTTTCCCATTCTTGTTTTATGTCGTTCAGTCGTTCAACAGTCCGGGGTCTCCGCTGTCGTATTTTACGCTTCATAATGCGCCACACATTTTCGATGGGAGACAGGTCTGGACTGCAGATGGGCCAGGAAAGTACCCGCACTCTTTTTTTACGAAGCCACGCTGTTGTAACACGTGCTGAATGTGCCTTAGCATTGTCTTGCTGAAATATGCAGGGGTGTCCATGAAAAAGACGGCGCTTAGATGGCAGCATTTGTTGTTCCAAAACCTGTATGTACCTTTCAGCATTAATGGTGCCTTCACAGATGTGTAAGTTACCCATGTCTTGGGCACTAATGCACCCCCATACCATCACAGATGCTGGCTTTTGAACTTTGCGTCGATAACAGTCTGGATGGTTCGCTTCCCCTTTGGTCCGGATGACCCGATGTCGAATATTTCCAAAAAAAATTTGAAATGTGGACTCGTCAGACCACAGAACACTTTTCCACTTTGCATGAGTCCATCTTAGATGATCTCGGGCCCAGAGAAGCCGGCGGCGTTTCTGGATGTTGTTGATAAATGGCTTTGGCTTTGCATAGTAGAGCTTTAACTTGGACTTATAGATGTAGCGACAAACTGTATTTAGTAACAGTGGTTTTCTGAAGTGTTCCTGAGCCCATGTGGTGATATCCTTTAGAGATTGATGTCAGTTTTTGATACAGTGCCGTCTGAGGGATTGAAGGTCACGGCCATTCAATGTTGGTTTCCGGCCATGCCGCTTATGTGGAGTGATTTCTCCAGATTCTCTGAACCTTTTGATGATATTATGGACCGTAGATGTTGAAATCCCTAAATGTCTTGCAATTGCACTTTGAGAAATGTTGTTCTTAAACTGTTTGACTATTTGCTCACGCAGTTGTGAACAAAGGGGTGCACCTCGCCCCATCCTTTCTTGTGAAAGACTGAGCATTTTTTGGGAAGCTGTTTTTATACCCAATCATGGCACCCACCTGTTCCCAATCAGCCTGCACACCTGTGGGATGTTCCAAATAAGTGTTTGATGAGCATTCCTCAACTTTATCAGTATTTATTGCCACCTTTCCCAACTTTTTTGTCACGAGTTGCTGGCATCAAATTCTAAAGTTAATGATTATTTGCAAAAAAAAAAAAAAGTTTATTAGTTTGAACATCAAATATGTTGTCTTTGTAGCATATTCAACTGAAAATGGGTTGAAAATGATTTGCAAATCATTGTATTTCGTTTATATTTACATCTAACACAATTTCCCAACTCATATGGAAACGGGGTTTGTAATTTATGATTTAAAGAAAAGGAGTGGGATTAAATAAGTGTAAACTTCGTCTCACTCCTTTTCAAATATGTAAAAAAATAAAAATAAAAAAAAAGCTCATTTTGTTTATTTTTTTTCGTTTCTTATTCTCTATTGTTTTCATTGTGTTATAATGGCTGTTAAGGCTATAGCAATGTATTGGATCAGGCTTGCTCTTGTTTTTTGTTTTTTTTTGCTTATTTGAAATAAAAATATATCAAATCAAATATATCCTGAAATACACAAAATTTACATCAATTAAAAAATGCGTTCAATAAATTGTTCGATAGTTTACTTTTTTGTCGGAAGCAAGGTTGGTTGCATGAACAAAGAAACTCGCTCTCTGGTAACCGAGCAACGCAGGAAGTGATCGCCGATGAGTGGGCGTGACACGCTAACAGCCAATCAGGTAACAGTATCAACTATCAAAATTGGTTGTCTGGCGGTTGATTCTTTCTTTGCGTGGAGTGAGAAGAGAAAGTCAAAATGAAGAAATTGTCACCTGGACAGTATGGCACTTTTTTGGGATTTTTAAAAACGGACCTTAGTCAGACCAATGATGCAAGTCTCTCTTTCTCCCCAAGACCGCTAATACCACACTACTTAGGCGCGCTCACCCTTTAGAGCACAGCTGTAAATTCCTGGCACAAAACCTGCAGAAAATAGTTCTTCTCAAGTTTCTCTGTTTACATTTTCACACTTTGCACTATTTTCTTAGACTTTATTAAGCTTTTTTTTTTACATATTCCTTATTTTTGCACCTTCATTTTAAGAGCTTATTATTAAGTTTTCATTGTGATTTTACTATTTTGTTTACCGTATTTTTCGGACTATAAGTCGCAGTTTTTTTCATAGTTTGGCCGGGCTCCAGTGCGACTTATATATGTTTATTTCCTTCTTTATTATGCATTTTCAGCAGGTGCGACTTATACTCCGGTGCGACTTATACTCCGAAAAATACGGTACATTGACGGTTTTCCATGCTTGTGTAGACATTTCCTTTCTGCCTTGATAGCTGAGGAGATTATAATCATAGGAAGGTTACATATGAAATAAAAATGTTTACATTTAATATTATTTTCTCCTGGTCCTTTTTTGATGAGTGATTAAATATAAAAAAAATAAAAACATGTGATATCAGCCAGCCCTAACCCGTACTGTACTGTAGGTATGTAAACTTCCCCTGAGCTCATTGCAAATGTAAACAAACATGGAGAAGACCGGGTGAGACTTTTTCTTTGCTATTTTGCGGCAAATGTTCTGCTAACATTCCGGGAGGAGAAAAAAAAACATCACTCGTCAACAAATCCAACCTTATTAGCGACAATAAATGTCAGCATTGCTACAACTGTGTTTTAAAAGCCTACAAAGACACCTGCTGCTAAAGAAGCAGCTGCAAAGCCAGATACAAACAAAGCTGTGCACACACTACAAAAGACTTGAATCTTACAACAACTCACGTTTCAATTTGATTCCGATTCTTGAGGTGATGATTCAATTCAGAATCGAGTCTCGATTCAAACCGATTCACGCAATACATTTGGTACATAAGTTATGATAATACAAGTTACAAAATCTCCTATTTTTCATTGTATGACATTTACAAGTTAGCACGGAGATGGCCTAAAAATACATGTTTTAAAAATTTATTCTTGAACACTTTGAACTGATTCAGAATCGTAATAAAGCCGTAATTCGGATGTGAATCAATTTTTTCAGCACCCTTACAAACTACAGTTGAAGCTAAATACATTAAAAAAAAGATATAAATAAGTAATCGAGAGATGTCCGATAATGGCTTTTTTGCCGATATCCGATATTCCGATATTGTCCAACTCTTAATTACCGATACCGATATATACAGTCGTGGAATTAACACATTATTATGCCTAATTTTGTTCTGATGCCCCGCTGGATGTATTAAACAATGTAACAAGGTTTTCCAAAATAAATCAACTCAAGTTATGGAAAAAAATGCCAACATGGCATTGCCATATTTTTTATTGAAGTCACAAAGTGCATTATTTTTTTTAACATGCCTCAAAACAGCAGCTTGGAATTTGGGACATGCTTTCCCTAAGAGAGCATGGCGGGGTTTGGGGCTTGTTCGGGGCAAGGGGAGGTGTATATTGTAGCGTCCCGGAAGAGTTAGTGCTGCAAGGGGTTCTGGGTATTTGTTCTGTTGTGTTTATGTTGTTACGGTGCGGATGTTCTCCCGAAATGTGTTTGTCATTCTTGTTTGGTGTGGGTTCACAGTGTGGCGCATATTTGTAACAGTGTTAAAGGTGTTTATACGGCCACCCTCAGTGTGACCTGTATGGCTGTTGACCAAGTATGCATTCACTTATGTGTGTGAAAAGCCGTAGATATTATGTGACTGGGCTGGTACGCAAAGGCAGTGCCTTTAAGGTTTATTGGCGCTCTGTACCTCTCCCTACGTCCGTGTACACAGCAGCGTTTTAAAAAGTAATACATTTTACTTTTTGAAACAGATACCGATAATTTACCATATTACACTTTAATATTATATTATATTATCGGACACCTCTAGTAATCTATATCGCTTAAAAATATATATATATTTAAATGATTAATTAATTATTAATATTTACATTTTAAAAATGGAGAATTGCCATCATCATAAAAGGTGAATTTGCTGATAAGTTCTTTCACTGTCACACTTATTTACTATTGTCGTTACTTCACTTACAATAGTGTCCCCCTTTTCATACTATTCTGTTTTCGGTGAAAAATGTCGCCAAAAGTTTGCCACAGCTTTTCTATAGTTTCGATTAAAACCAAAGATTGCACAAAATAAGCCAGTCTGTCTGCCAAGCATTCAACGGAATCGAGAGCCCAAACATTTCACATTTGCATGTAAAACTATAAATTAAATTAAATTATTCTCTGTAAATTGTTTTTTTTATGATAACATTTTGAGTGTCTTGAAAGGATTGATTGTATTTACCATATTCCTTATGGTAAAGATAGCTTTTGTTTATGTTTTGGAAGGGATTACTGACAAAAACCGAGGTACCACGGTGCACGTAATCAACCCACCAGCAACGTTGTACCAGTTGGCACCATTGGTGATGCCGTCTGCAAAGTATTCCCTGGAGTAGAGTTCCACACAAGGGTGTCCACTGTGCATCAGAGGGTTCTCCTGCGTGCGCGTGACAAGACAAAGACAAGGATCAACACAGTGCTAGTCTAATAAACCCTCGCCTTGTCATATATTTCAAGGGGCCAGTAGGATTTTTCAGTCCAACTATAGCTCTCCAGGTAAGTTACCTGCGCGTACGCACGAGCCAACTGCTGAAAAATCTTATCATCAGGACACTTGCTGTACTTTGTTTTCCCCTCTTTGTCGTCATCGAAGGGATAGTTGACCACCAAAGAACCTAAAGTCACATAGAAAACACACAAATCTGTCAGAAGCAACCAGACTTCGAACCCTAAAGGATGGGACTTTGTATCATCTACACCAGGGGCGTCCAAAGGGTGCAGACCGAAGCTTTTTTTTTTTTACGGGCAAGGGCACATTCTAAAAATACTATAAAACATTTTTTTTTTAAAGTTTAATAAAAGAGCAAATATTATCAAGATTTTTTTTTTTTAAGTGTAATAAAAGAGCAAACAGGTGAAATCTAACGAGAAAATGTTGCATTGTTGACGAATAACACAAAGTTGCCATGCAGGCTGTTATTTTTCGTCATTGCTAAAAAAAATCATATTGAATCAAAATATATTTTTATATGAAATATTGACCTATTCAAGGCTGCAATTGCGTCACATCAACTTTGAAATATTTGTGGGGCGAAAATATTGCATATTTTGTGTGTTTGCCATATAAAAACTAACTTTTCTCCGACAAAAAAAACATTAACAAAAATTATAAAAACTTATAATCGACAGATAGATCTGAAGCTGATCTAGAGTTTTAAGTGTAAAAACATATGACTTATTTTAACACTTTTATGGGTGGGGCACTTTTGAAACTAAGAATTTTTGTGGAATCAAAAAAAAAAAACTGAAATGTTTGAAAAATAATTACAATCAATAATGTTATGAATTATTGAACTATTTAAGGCTCCAATTATTTCACATCAAAAATCTAATTTTGTGTAATAATATGTTTTTTGCATTTTTGCCATAAAAAAACAGGGTTATCTTTTGAGAAAAAGGACATAGATAAAACATTATTTTTACTTTATATTGACAGATAGAGCTGCAGCTGATCTAGCATTTAATTGAAAATAATAATAACGACTTATTTTTATGACTGAGACCCTTTTGGGTCCCCCGGGACTAAACTAGAGAGGACCCCAAGTTGAAAAACGTATTCGGGTCTTACCATTTAGTGGTCAATTGTACGGAATATGTACTGTACTGTGCAATCTACTAATAAAAGTTTCAATCAATCAATCAATCAAAAGCCCTAAAGGTTAAAAAAAGTGAAGTGAAGTGGTGAATTATATTTATATAGCGCTTTTCTCTCGTGACTCAAAGCGCTTTTACATAGTGAAACCCAATATCTAAGTTACATTTAAACCAGTGTGGGTGGCACTGGGAGTAGGTGGGTAAAGTGTCTTGCCCAAGGACACAACGGCAGTGACTAGGACGGCAGAGGCGGGGATCGAACCTGGAACCCTCAAGTTGCTGGCACGGCCACTCTACCAACCGAGCTATACCGCCCTCGGTTGTATTAACTATATACTATATATACTATAACAGTATTTTTAACTGAAAAATATCAAAATGGCCCTCGCATGCTTCGATTTTTCAGTGTGCGGCCCTCGGTGAAAAAGTTTGGACACCCCTGATCGAGACAAAACAAGATATGTCAAAATATCCATAAAAACATTCGTCCTTGCCTCCGTGGAGATTAGCGGACAGGACAAACGGGTTGCTTTTCAGCCAGTTCATCACGGCGACGGTCTCTGGCTGTCTTGGATCTTTGACGGTGGCAAACTGGTCTGGGAAGTTGCGATTCAGGTCATACTTTTTGCTGTTGTTGCGGCCTTTGGTGCCTCTTACATCGCCTGGGGGGGAGACAAATACTTGCGTTGATTCCCATGCACCCTGCCAGACGTAACAACGCCATTGTTCTATGTTCTGAAGGAGCTTCTTAGAAGATGCATAAGTGACAGTCACAACAAAAGTGCGCATTGATTAGAAGTCATTCACATGAGCAAGAAGCGACTGCCATTGTTTAAAACACACAGTGCAGTCAATCAAGATTTTTCTATGAATTCACCCCTCTTATGTTGCGTTTCAGTTTGATATCATGCACATAATACATAGTCACGAGATGGTGCACGTGTACTGTATTTCACATACCTGGTAAATGCATAAAATTAGCACTGAAAACGTCAATGAAGGGGTTCAAATGTGTAAATTATAAATATATATCTGTAGTGATAGGTCAAACAATGCATTAGGAAACCCAATAAGTCATACCGTGTCCCTCGTAGGGCTTGGCAATAAAATTATGTCAATATATATCCAGAGGTGGGTAGTAACGCGCTACATTTACTCCGTTACATCTACTTGAGTAACTTTTGGGATACATTGTACTTCTAAGAGTAGTTTTAATGCAACATACTTTTACTTTTACTTGAGTATATTTATAGAGAAGAAACGCTACTTTTACTCCGCTACTTTTACTCCGCTACTTTTATCTACATTCAGCTCGCTACTCGCTACTAATTTTTATCGATCTGTTAATGCATGCTTTGTTTGTTTTGGTTTGTCAGACAGACCTTCATAGTGCCTGCGTTTCAACAAATACAGTCACTGGTGACGTTCACTCCGTTCCACCAATCAGATGCAGTCACTGGTGACGTTGGACCAATCAAACAGAGCCAGGGGTCACATGACCTGACTTAAACAAGTTGAAAAACTTATTCGGGTCTTACCATTTAGTGGTCAATTGTACGGAATATGTACTGTACTGTGCAATCTACTAATAAAAGTTCCAATCAATCAATCAAAAATGTGAAGGAAAAAAGACCTTTTTTATTTCAACCGTACTTCCCATCAAAAGCCTAAAGACTGACTGCACAGTTCCTGTCTTCACAATAAAAGTGCCGCTCCATCGCGCCTGCGCTTTCAAAATAAGAGTCTCCGAAAGCCAGCGCAAACAAGCTAGCAAGCTACGGAGTTTGCCGCCAATGTATTTCTTGTAAAGTGTATAAAAACGAATATGGAAGCTGGACAAATAATATGCCAAAAACCAACCACTTTCATGTGGTATTGGACAGAAAGGAAGACTTTTTTTTCTCTTCCATTCGAAAATGTGGACGTTATCATCACTACTGTCTGATTCCAATCAATGCAAGTCATCAGAATCAGGTAATACACCAACTTATATTCTTGTCTTCATGAAAGAAAGGAATCTATATGTGTTAAACATGCATGTATATTCATTAAAACAACTTTAACATGTAAACAAAAACGGCAAAATAAATAAATATAAATTATATACTGTATATCAATGTATGTATATATATATATATATATATATATATATATATATATATATATATATATATATATATATATATATATATATATATATATATATATAAATATATATATGATATGTGTGTGTATGTTACTCATTAGTTACTCAGTACTTGAGTAGTTTTTTCACAACATACTTTTTACTTTTACTCAAGTAAATATTTGGGTGACTACTCCTTACTTTTACTTGAGTATTAAATCTCTAAAGTAACAGTACTCTTACTTGAGTACAAATTCTGGCTACTCTACCCACCTCTGTATATATCCCAATAGACATTACGATATAAGTAAGATATACATTACGGGGCTCTGAAAACACGTTTTTTAAAGTGTGGAGACCTTTTTTGACTTTTTTTGACCAATCCTCTACACAAGTGCAGGAAGAGCCCTAGATACTGTATGTACCTAAATATGACTGCCGACGTTTCAGGCCTTGTCATGCTGCTTCTCCATTATGTTTCAGTTTTCAATTACTTTGTTTTAAGTGCCTTGTACTGAACTTTATTTATTTTATTTTTTTACTCCGGTTACTTTTGTACTCCTACTTTTGTTTTTTGTTTTTGTTTTGAGTGACAGCAGGGGTAGGGGATGAAGAGGGTTTGAATTTGTTGTTAATGTGAATGTGAAATCGATAAAAAAAAATCTATGAAAGAATATATATCGCGATAGACACGTAATCAGTATCGATTAAAAAAAATTCCGAATAAAACGATTGAAAAAAAAAAAAATTCTGTTGCGAAGCAAGGTTGGTTGTATGAACAAAGGCACTCACTCTCTGGTAACCGAGCAACGCAGGAACTGATCACTGATCAGTGGGAGTGACACGCTAACTGCCAATCAGGGATCAGTATCAACTATCAGTTATGGTTGCGCCATCTTGTTGTCTGGTGGTGGATTCTTTGTATGGTGTGAGAAGAGAACGTCGTCCCCACCAAACCACCTTAACTGCGCTCACCCTTTAGAGCACAGCTGTAACTTCCCGGCACTAAAACCTGCAGAAAAAAGTTCTCGGCTTTCTCTATGTTTACATTTTCCCACTTTGCACTATTTTCTTACACTTTATTAAGCATTTCTTACATATTCCTTATTTTTGCACCTTCATTGTGGGATCTTATTATTAAGTGTTCAATGTGATTTTACAATTTTGTTTACATTGTTTGTTTTCCATGCTTGTGTTGACATTTCCTTTCCTTTCTGCCTTTATAGCTGAGGGGATTCAAATCAGATGAAGGTTACATTTTAAATAGAAATGTTTTACATTTAATATATTTTGTCCAGGTCATAAAACATCTCAATAATCATCAAAATGAACTGATATAAAACGTGATAGAGTTCTCAGTCATATCGCAGACTGCGGGAAAGAAACACTGTATACCATATATTCAACAAAGAAGTTGTATCAAATATACAGCATGTATAATGATGTAATGAACTTGAGCCAAAAAAAGGCGTTTTGTTGTGAGTAGATATATTTTCTTTCAACAGTGTAGTGCCTTTTGTAGCTGCCAAGTGCTCTTACACAGAGGACATGGCAATCAAATTACAGTTCAGCGGTCTTCAAAGATACACCTTTGTTCGTGGAGCCAAAGTGACGGGTAATTGTAAGCTAAAAATAAAAATAAAAAACTGTTGCCAGCCATTCCTCATTTCATCCAATCAGTGAGCGACAATGGGCTACACCCTGGGCTCAATCACAAGGCACATAGCGACCATTCACACCTATCGTCATTGAGCTGGAGTTGATCCCACGGTGGCGACACAAAGGTACAATACCAACTAGAGATGTCCGATTATATCGGACTGCCGATATTATCGGCCGATAAATGCTTTAAAATGTGATATCGGAAATTATCGGTATCGGTTTCAAAGAGTAAAATGTATGACTTTTTAAAGCGCCGCTGTACGTAGTGGTACACGGACGTAGGGAGAAGTACAGAGCGCCAATAAACCTTAAAGGCACCGCCTTCGCGTGCCGGCCCAATCACATAATATCTACGGCTTTTCACACACACAAGTGAATGCAAGTCATACTTGGTCAACAGCCATACAGGTCACACTGAGGGTGGCCGTATGAACAACTTTAACACTGTTACAAATATGCGCCACACTGTGAACCCACACCAAACAAGAATGACAAACACATTTCGGGAGAACATCCGCACCGTAACACAACATAAATACAACAGAACAAATACCCAGAACCCCTTGCAGCACTAACTCTTCCGGGACACTACAATATACACCCCCCACTACCCCCTAGACCCCCCCCCCCCCCCCCAACCCCGCCCACCTCAATTTCCTCATGCTCTCTCAGGGAGAGCATGTCCCAAATTCCAAGCTGCTGTTTTGAGGCATGTTAAAAAAAAAATAATACAATTTGTGACTTCAATAATAAATATGGCAGTGCCATGTTGGCATTTTTTTTCATAACTTGAGTTGATTTATTTTGGAAAACCTTGTTACATTGTTTAATGCATCCAGCGGGGCATCACAACAAAATTAGGCATACTAATGTGTTAATTCCACAACTGTATATATCGGTATCGGTTGATATCGGAATCGGTAATTAAGATTTGGACAATATCAGAATATCGGATATCTGCAAAAAAGCCTTTATCGGACATCTCTATAGATTACTTATCTATATCTTTTTTTTTAAATGTATTTAGCTTCAACTGTAGTTTGTAAGGGTGCTGAAAAAATTTATTAACTATTATCGGACATCTCTAATACCAACGACTTAATAACTGCTATCTTAAAAAATGATCATCATCAACTAAAGTAAGGCTAAATTTTCCAAAAAAAAAGGTGCTGGCTTGACGCTATTATACATACTTTGCTGTTGACATGCTTCTGATTAGCATTAGCGATTTTACACGGCGATTTCAACACTCCAAATTTGTTTAAAAAATAAACTAAGACGCACGTTACGATCAACAATTGGTGCATAATAAGTACAATACTTACAGTATTAACACTATGAAGGCCACAACAAAAGAGAAGATTTATCAAAGATTTACCATTAGAGATGTCTGATAATGGCTTTTTTGCCGATATCCGATATTGTCCAACTCTTAATTACCAATTCCGATATCAACCGATACCAATATATACAGTCGTGCAATTAACACATTATTATGCCTAATTTTGTTGTGATGCCCCGCTGGATGCATTAAACAATGTAACAAGGTTTTCCAAAAATAAATCAACTCAAGTTATGGAAAAAAATGCCAACATGGCACTGCCATATTTATTACTGAAGTCACACAGTGCATTATTTTTTTTAACATGCCTCAAAACAGCAGCTTAGGTTGGGGGGCAGGGTTGAGGTGGGGGGAGTGGGGGGTAGGGGGGTGTATATTGTAGCGTCCCGGAAGAGTTAGTGCTGCAAGGGGTTCTGGGTATTTGTTCTGTTGTGTTTATGTTGTGTTACGGTGCGGATGTTCTCCCGAAATGTGTTTGTCATTCTTGTTTGGTGTGGGTTCACAGTGTGGCGCATATTTGTAACAGTGTTAAAGTTGTTTATATGGCCACCCTCAGTGTGAACTGTATGGCTGTTGACCAACTATGCCTTGCATTCACTTGTGTGTGTGAAAAGCCGTAGGTTTTATGTGATTGGACCGGCACGCAAAGGCAGTGCCTTTGAGGTTTATTGGCGCTCTGTACTTCTCCCTACGTCCGTGTACCACTACGTACGACGGCGTTTTGAAAAGTCATACATTTTACTTTTTGAAACTGATACCGATAATTTCCGAACCGATACCGATAATTTCCGATATTACATTTTAAAGCATTTATCGGCTGATAATATCAGCAGCCCGATATTATCGGACATCTCTATTTACCATATATTATACACTACTACCATCTAACGCAGGCCTGGACGTACGGGACGTTTACAAATAATGTTTTTCATTCCTCATTTCACCCAATCAGTGAGCTACAATTGTCTACACATTGGGCTTAATCACAAGGCTCATAGCGACCATTCACACCTACTGTATAGTCATTGAGCTGGACTTGATCCCACGGTGGCGACACAAAAGTACAATACAAACAACCTAATAACTGCTGGCTTAAAAAAAATGATCGTACTTTTGCGTCTTCTTATCCTACCTTCAGTGGCAACCTCGTAGCCGTCAGGGTTCATGGAAGGCATGATGTGGATACGAGTGTCGTTGATCAACTCCGTGACCTCCCGGTCGGTGCCGTAGTTAAGGCACAGGTACTCGATGAGGTTGAGCAACAACTCCCGGCCCACTACTTCATTGCCATGCATGTTGCCCACGTATTTAAACTCGGGTTCACCTGGTAGAGAATAAGAGGGAGAAGTAATTAAAATTGCGGATAACGGCAAACTTTGTTGAGCGATGTCGACAAAAAATAGCAATACCATGTTCATGCACGGTAGGGTTGTCCGAGATGACCATAACGTAGAGTTCCCGGCCCTCCGCCGAGCGGCCGATTGAGTAAAGATGGGCGATAGACGGGAACTCGCTGCTGTATTTGCGTAAGAAGAGCTCCATGTCAGCATAGTTGTGGTGCCGAAAATCCTGCGGTTGAATGGGCGGCGGTTGAGGTGGTAACTGGGAGGACGTGCTGGGACTTCCCGTAGAGGACACCACTTGGGTGGGTGTGGGTTCAGGGGTGTTGGTAATGGAGGTGGAGGCTGGTGGAGGAGCAGTGGTTGGCGGCGTGAAGGGCGTGGTCAGAGACATGTTGCTTGCAAGATTTTGCTCAACGGCCACTGTCTCTAATGTCAAATTTAGCCGGGTGGCGTTTCCTTCCAAAACTTGCACATTGTTGACGGTGACTGGCGTGTACCTGAACATAAATTAAACATCTTTAAAATCATATTTTTATAGGCAAAATTCCCCAAAAAAGTGCAGTTCCCCTTTAAAAATTATTTGTATTGTGAAAACAAATTTAAGCTGGATAAGAAGTTATCTAATGAACAGGAAACAATACGTGAAGGTAGGCGAACACACCTCTACAACGCTAAATATATCCTGTGGTGTACCTCAGGGATCAATACTAGGACCTAAATTATTCAATCTATATATAAATGACATTTGTAAAGTTACAAAAGATTTAAAGTTAGTATTATTTGCGGATGATACAACAGCGTTTTGTTCAGGAGAGAACACACAGAAGATACTACAAATAATAACAGAAGAAATTAACAAATTAAAAAGATGGTTTGACAAAAACAGACTATCGTTGAATCTCAGTAAAACTAAAATAATGCTATTTGGTAACAGTAGAAGAGAAAGTCAAACACAAATACAAATAGACGGAATAGAAATTGAAAGAGTAAATGAAACCAAATTTCTAGGTATAATGATTGATGATAAATTGAACTGGAAATCTCACGTTAAAAATATACAACATAAAGTAGCAAGAAACACGTCAATAATGAATAAAGCAAAACATGTTCTAGACAAAAAATCACTTCATATTCTCTACTGCTCACTAGTGTTACCATATCTGAGTTATTGTGCAGAAATATGGGGAAATAATTACAAAAGTACACTTCGTTCATTAACGGTGTTACAAAAAAGATCAGTTAGAATAATACATAATGTTGGATATAGAGAACACACAAATCCTTTATTTATTGAATCAAAGATACTGAAATTCTACGACATAGTGAATTTGCAAACAGCTAAAATTATACACAAAGCAAACTATAACCTGCTACCCAAGAATATACAACAATTCTTCTCAAAAAAAGAGGAGAAATATAATCTTAGGGAGAAATGTAATTTAAAACATTTGTATGCACGTACAACACTTAAGACCTTCAGTATATCAGTATGTGGAATTAAATTATGGAATGGATTAAGCAAAGCAATCAAACAATGTACTAATATGATCCACTTCAAGAAACTCTTCAAACTTAAAGTGTTTACAAAGTACAAAGAAGAAGAACCATGATAAACATTCTGAATTTATTTAACTCGTCCATGCTTTCATTCTTTCACTCACAAAATAATCTTACTCATCTCAACATATGAAATGTAACTTACTTCACCAATTATTATTTATTTACTTATTTTATTGTGATTACTTATGGAGTATATTGTGAATAAATTGAGAACAGGAAGTGAACAAAAGTTTTAGCAACTGTTATGTAAAAGAAAAGGGGTAGGATTAAATAAGCTCTGCTTCTTCCTACTCCTTTTCGAACATGTTGAAAAGAGAAACTGGAGATTGTGATGTATCACGTTGTATACTTGCATGTTCGAAATAAACTCAAACTCAAAAACTCAAAACTCAAAATTGTTTTTAAATGTATGCAGAATTTGTTTTGCCTTTTAAAAGAATACATATCCATCATCGCATTCTATGCAAATTATTTGATGATGTCATATTGACCACGGCCCCCAGCGCCACAGGTATACCGGCAATCTTGGGGAAACCCTGCATGTGACGTATTAATGTGAAACACATCCGACTATAGTGTTTGGTTTTACTCACCCTGTGGCCACGGCAGTGACGTTGTAGACTCCCGGGAGCAGGAGTCTGTAGTAGTCTCCATGGTTTCCAGTGGTCAGATTGTGGCGGATGCCTGCCACCACAATGCTGGCGTTGGGGAGGGCTGAACCGCTGGCCTTGTCTTTTACGTAGCCACGAATCCCAATATGGACCTAGGGACAGACGATCTCATTAAGCAGTGGTGAATACATTTGAAATGTACATTTTGTATTGTGTTGCTATTCATAAATAAATAAATATGTTTGAAAAAATACCTGCATTTATAGCTTGAGAAAATGATGGCTTTTTGATTGGTTATAACAAAAATAAAATTATAATTGTCCTCTTAGTATGAACTTGTTTTCGTTAAACTGAAATCTAGCTGTACTACTATGTGAAGTTGGACTTTTTAATTTTACACAGATGTATCTCGTAAACCAGGGGTGTCAAACTCGTTTTCATTGAGGGCCACATCGCAGTTTTGGCTGCCATCAGTGAATAATTTATGAATTTGCCTATGCATTTTAATACTAAATATATTTTTTTACGTACACTGTAAAAAAAAATTAAAAAATCTGTATATTTCACAGTAAAATTTTGGTCACCATTTCCCAATGTAAAATCTACACATTTTTTAAACATTGTATTACAGTAGATGTAAAAAAAACTACGAACTGTTTATTTACCATTTTAAAATGGTACCACAGTTATTTTACCGTAAACTACTGGCAGCTTAGTTGTATGGCGTCACATTAGTGCCAAAAATCCGAGCGCATAAAAACTGTTATCGCGCGCTGATTCCCCACTTCGTGCGCGCGCGCGACACCATTTTGCGCGCGCGCCGTGCCTTTCTGTGCGCGCGCCGTGCCTTTTTGCGCACGCGCGACGCCTTTCTGCACGCTCTCTGTGTACTCCTGGCATCTCTCCTCGCGCTGTCATGTTTCTTTTTGGCACTTTGGGGGCGGGTATGCTTAGACGGCCCCTTCTTTCTGATTGGTCAGGCGAAAAACGCTGAAAAATGCTCAGAGCCAATCAGAAGTATAGCAGGGCGGGTCATCGTCAATATGTATCAAGATTTACGGAGGAAGAAGTGGATAAAAAAATGTCGCGCGCTGATGAAGGTTATTTCATACCACATAAACACAATACAGGGTAATACAAAATGTGACCCAAATAAATAATAAGACAACAAACACCATAATCACATCTTTCAGCCAGAACTGGTCCACCAGCAATAACATCCAACCATAACATTATTTTATATTTTCACTTCTTCTTGAACATTTGTTTTCTAATTTATGGAATTTCTTTTGATTCAGTCATAAAATTAATGAAATAATCTTTGAATTTTGTTTTTAAAATGTTAAAAATAACTTTTAATAATGTATTCTGAAACAGTTTAAAATAATCAGAGAACTGACTAACACTGACCCTACACAACTATGTTGCACAATTAAGTCATTTTTTTTTAAAGCGAAAGAGGTAATTTCAACAGGTACAGCATCCTATGTCATATCTACATGTAATAAGATTTGTAACAAGGCAAACCGTTTGTAAATTGGTCGAAAATCGAGCAAGTTATGGTAATTTAATTAGTACACGTACCATTGACATCAATGTAATGATTGAGGCTAGATGTCCGAGGTAAGATGGCTACAACGTTGCTACACTGGAGAATGATTGGTCATATGAAAAATGCTCACAGCCAATCAGAAAGAAGGGGCCGTCTAAGCATACCCGCCCCCAAAGTGCCAAAAAGAAACATGACAGCGCGAGGAGAGATGCCAGGAGTACACAGAGAGCGCGCAGAAAGGCGTCGCGCGCGCGCAAAATGGTGTCGCGCACGAAGTGGAGAATCAGCGCGCGATAACAGTTTTTATGCGCTCGGATTTTTGGCACGAATGTGACGCCATATAGTTGCCTGAATCTTACTGTAAAATTTAAGGTAGTTTGTTCAACATATTACTTTAAATACAAAAACAGTACCACTGGATTTTTTAAATTTTATTCTGGTAACTGAGCTACCAGTTTCTACCGTGAAATAACTGTGGTACCATTTTTCCATTTACAGTAACAACAACCGTAGATTTTACAGTAAAAAAAAAAAAAAGACAGCGTAGTCAGCAACATTTTATAGTAAAAACAGTGGAGTTTTTTCAATTTAATATGCTGTAAAAAACAATACTGTAAATTGTACCGTAAAATCTATTATCCTTTTTACAATGTACAATTTGATGGATAACTTGCTTTGACACCATAAGTCAAGCAGATATTAAAGTATTTATTTTTTATTTTAAAAAATACAAATGTGTGGAATCTATGGTAATATATTATTTGTTGCAATATTGCATAATATTAACATTTTAAAAGGTATGCAATTTCATGCAGTGCATATATATATTTTTGTCAAAATGGAAAGAACAAATACATTTAGTATGAAAAGATAAAGTACTTAATTGATGCATATTTTCCTAGGCCAGGGGTCGGCAACCCGCGGCTCCGGAGCCGCATGCGGCTCTTTGATCACTCTGATGCGGCCCAGCTGCATACTTGCCGACCCTCCCGGGAGACCTCCGGATTTCAGTGCCTCTCGCCGAAAATTCCCGGGATTAATATTTTCCGATTTTCACCCTACCCTAGCAATAATAATAAGGGCGTGCCATGATGGTACAGCATTTAGCGTCCTCTACACTCTGTTCAAACAGCGTGCCAGCCCAGCCTGTTGTTGTGTGCATCTTCTGCTTGCACACGTAACTTACAGCAAGGCATACTTGTTCAACAGCCACACAGGTTACACTGACGGTGGCCATATAAAACAACTTTAACACTCTTACTAATAATGCGCCACACTGTGAACCAAAACCAAACAAGAATGACAAACACATTTCGGGAGAACATCTGCACCTTAACACAACATAAACACAACAGAACAAATACCCAGAATCCCATGCAGCCCTGACTCTTCCGGGCTACATTATACACCCCTGCTACCACCAAACCCCGCCCCCACCCCAACCCTGCTCCCCCACACATCAACCCCCTCCCCTCCGTGCGTCGGTTGAGGTGGGCGGGGTTTGGTAGCGGGGGTGTATAATGTAGCCCGGAAGAGTCAGGGCTGCATTAGAGAATCCCATGCAGCCCTGTATTTGTTCTGTTGTGTTTATGTTGTGTTACGGTGCAGATGTTCTCCCGAAATGTGTTTGTCATTCTTGTTTGGTGTGGGTTCACAGTGTGGCGCATTATTAGTAAGAGTGTTAAAGTTTTTTATACCGCCACCGTCAGTGTAACCTGTGTGGTTTTTGACCAAGTATGCCTTGCTGTTACTTAAGTGAGCAAGTAAAAGCCCCTTACATCGTGTGGCTCGGCCGGTACGCTGGTTATAGTGGGTGCTAAATGCTGTACGTTCGAGAGAATAATTGCCCTGGAATTCGCAGTCTGTCGGAAAAATCGGGAGGGTTGACAAGTATGACGGTGTCATGCGCCATTCATATAAAACTCGCGGGCCGCACTAACATTCAATTTTCATATTAAGGTGGGGTCCGCGTGTCTGAGACCCTTGGTTTATACATAGCACAAAGCAAAAAAAAATTTTTAAATTTCAAAAGATTTTTGTGGCTCCCGTTGTTTTCTTTAATTTGTGAAACTGGTCAAAATGGCTCTTTGACTGGTAAAGGTTGCCGACCCCTGTCCTAGGCGTTCACAGGCCATATAAAATGATGTGACGGGCCAGATACGGCCCCAGGGCCTTGAGTTTGACACCTGTGTCCTAAACCGTCCCCTCACTTACATAGCAGTAATTGAAAACAGTTTGTGTTCAAAATAAAATAAGTTTGTGATTATGTATTCATGAGTTTGAGAGAGCTTTTATGAGTAGGCGTGTGTCGTTGCCGTTTTATTTGACAACAAATCACAGTGCGCAAAAGAATGCACAGAAACGGGGTCAGCCCCGCCTCCCTCCGTAGATAAAAGTTCACGTTTTTGCTCAGAGTTGCAAAGTTGTGATGTTTTGAAGCTGCTAATGAGCAAATAGGATGTTTACCTTTTCCATGTAGGCCAGGAGAGACTCTTTGTTTAGCTCCCATTCCTTACGGAGCTCGGCAGCAAGAGGATACTTGCAGCAGCTCAGCTCCATGGTGATTTCAAGACAGTTTCCATACACGTAGTTGTAGTCCTGCATTCCTCCTAGGAAAAAGAAAATAATCATATTGAGTCAGTCACCAACATTTTTCTTGCTTGAATAGTGTGATTTTTTTTAAAGGTTCTATTTTAGGGCACGATAACTCGGGACGGGTATCGAATCTGGTACTTTTTTGACACCCACTGAATTCCGCCCCTTCTACTGGCTCTTCGCATTTTGGCACTTGGCGATCACTCCAGCAGCACTGAGAGCGGACACAGCCAAACTACCATTAAGTAATGTTGCAATTTTCAATTCCAAAAGAAATGTATTAAAAAAACGCTGTAACGTAAGTAAAGTAAGGCTAAATTTTTCTAAATAGTTGCAAAATTGATACTCTTATCTTTATCCATTTTCTACCGCTTGTCCCTTTCGAGGTCGCGGGGGCGCTGGGGCCTATCTCATCTGCATTCGGGCGGAAGACGGGGTACACCCTGGACAAGTCGCCACCTCATCGCAGGGCGCTATTATACATTGCTATTAACATGCTACTGATTAGCATTAGCGATTTTACATGGCGATTTTAACACTCCAAATTTGTTAAAACTACAACTAAGATGCACTTTACAATCAAACAACTGATGTGTAAAATGAACAATATTTACAGTATTAACACTTATTAAAGTGCAACAAAAGACTCGATTTATCAAAGATTTACCATACCTGCCAACTTTTGAAATCAGAAAAACCTAGTAGCCAGGGTCCAAGGGCCGCAGGCCCCGGTAGGTCCAGGACAAAGTCCTGGTGGGGGGTTCCTTCGCCCCCCGACGCAAAATGATTATTAGCATTCAGACAGGTTAAAATGTTGCTAAAACCATCACTTTTCTATCAGTCACAGTGACTTTTCAAAACAAAAATATTACAGCAAAAATCATATGGGTTGATTGACATGTTTATTCTGTAAGCTAACTTCAATAGTTTGAAATTATTTTGACAGTTAATGCCAGTTATCCTGTCAACCTTTCACAAGACTTCAATTTGTTAATTGAAAGTATAAACAGTATAAACACTTTTTACAGTAAACAAATGGTAAAACAGTACTAAACAATTCCATTAAAAAAAAAATTGGTGTCATTATTAACTTTCTGTCCAAGCTTGTATAATCTACTACCTTGTTCAATTGTAAAAAATATTCTGTGCCTAAAATTCACATTTCTATCACAATTATCATACTGTAAACATGGTAAGCTAACTTCATTAAAATTAATAGTCCTGTCAATAGCATGGAATTACAATTCAAATGTAGTTTTTTTGTAAGCCTTTCAAAAGAATTCAAAATATGAAAAATTAATGACAATTAATTTAAGCCATCAGACACTTGAAAAGTGGCACATCACATCTCTAATGTAATCATTTTAACTTTTCAACAGAAATAGCACTGCAAAAATATTAAGGACATACTTCTGTATTTTGGTAGTTATGCTGTCAACATTTAACAAGATTTCTTCAACTTGGACTTGAAAGCATAAATAGTATAAACACTTTTAACAGTATAACAGTACTAAACAATTCCAATAGATAACATTGGTGTCATTACCTTTTTGTTTGCTCAATTATTGCCTCCGTAAATAAAACTTTGGCATTTATCACATCCAAAGAATCTGTTTGGGCGACGAAAAACGTTGAAAGTTTTCCACTTGTATCGCTAGCAACGGCATTGGACTTGTGTTTTTTTGTCCCAACGTGGTCTTTTACATCGCTAATTCCTCCGTGTCCGATCGAAAAATCTTGTCTGCACAAGGTGCAATTCGCGTAGTTTTCACCCTTTTTGGAACGGATAATTATTCCCGGATAGGCTTTTGAATATTCTTCACGGAATGACTGCAGTTTTCTTTTCGGTTTAAAACTCGTATGCGATTTTTCTCCGGCTGATTCCATGATCGTTCGCTCGTTTGGAAACAATGGCCTCGTGCTTGGCAGCGGTGCTATAAATAGCCTCGCGCATGGCATTCGGAATGGCTCGATAGGAAGTTACGGGAAGCAGTGTCGATTGTCATTGTTGTTACGCGATTTCGTGAATAAAACTTTAAAAAAAATTGTTTTTTAATTAATGAAAAACCGTATTTTTTATCACTGCAACCGTAACCCGGAATAGGTTGATGAAAACCGTACTAATTACGGGAAAACCGGAGTAGTTGGCAGGTATGATTTACCATTAACTAACCATCTAACGCAGGGCTGGACGTTTGCCAATTATTTTTTTCAAACCTCTAACTTTAAAACCGTAGCAGCTAATATGATGTGCAATGCCGTTTTCAGATTACCATAAATCTGGAAATATAGAACGTATTCCAATGGTTGGAATCTGCGCTTTTGAATGATGTATGGGTTATTACGATAAAAGCCAATTTTTACAACAAAGTTTTGTAGAAAAGAGATAGTAAATAAAATTGTAGGTGGATTGTTTTTACCCTTTGCGTAATTCTCCTGGTTTGTTGCATTGTTGTTGTGTTTTGCTTAATAGTAGAAGATGTCAATTGAGGACGTAGTCTGATCTGATCTCTCATTTTTGATAATAAAAATGAGATTTCGTTATCAAAAACAGTGAATATTTATTAACACACACAAAAGTACTGAAAATTGGTACCGTTGAGTACTTTATCGGTTCAAATGTGCGCAGGGTGGACATCCCACCGGAACAGAGCAGGTACCGGGAGTCTCCTTGCTGCTTGAAGCGTTACCATGACAGCTGGCTGGGTCTCATAAGAACCCTAAGAAATGTCACCTTGTGCAACGAGGCAGCAGGGAAGGGCTGACAGACCAAGCAACATAAGGATTACGATGACTCAATATGGATTTTACTGTTACCTTGGGAGGAGCTGTAAAAATCGTGTCTTAGACATAAATGTCCCACATTACAAAGAGATAAAAACTGCATTTGGCCAAAACGGCCCAATAGGGATGAGTAATATGGCCGAAAATCCATACTGTGATAAATGACAGTACAGTATATATCACAATATATATTCTGGCATACAAATTTGTATCAACATCTAGACTGTGCTTTATTCATTTGCTAATTTTCTGTTTGTAGCTGGTAATTCTCCACTGTAACCACTTCTGTTAGAGCATACTTGCCAACCTTGAGACCTCCGATTTCGGGAGGTGGGGGTGGGGGGCGTGGTCGGGGGTGGGGTGGGGGGCGTGGTTGGGGGCGTGGTTAAGATATATATATATATATATATATAAAATATTTGACTTTCAGTGAATTCTAGCTATATATATATATATTTTATTACATATATATATATAATAAATTATTATTTATTTATATATATATATATATATAAATAAATAAAAGAAATACTTGAATTTCAGTGTTCATTTATTTACACATAAACACACACATAACACTCATCTACCAATTGTTGAGTTAAGGGTTGAATTGTCCATTCTTGTTCTATTCTCTGTCACTATTTCAGAACACACACATTATACAAATATACATTATAAAATCAATAAGAAAACGGGAGCTCTAATTTGGGAGTCTGAATTAGGATCAGAAGTTCCCATATAAACATTGCGTACTCAAGTCGCCATTTTGTATTGATTACTGCAGCTGTGCACTGGATTCATTCACAAATACAAACTACAACTCACAAACACTTTAGAGTTAGGCTCCACCATCAGAATGTGTACTTAAACTTATAAAGATCACATGGATATTATTCAGTGAGTTGATTCACCAAAACTAACTTGTTATACAGGAGGAAAAAGCACACAGGACGTTTCAATTGTTCACAGACTGGTCGCGCTCATCAGAATGACAAGACACTTACGGTCTGCAGGTGATAGCATTCAATTGGGAAGAAACGCCCGACTGCCCCCTACTGACCAATGTGAATACTGATAAATGTGGAATGACAGCTCCAAAAACGAATTCAAACCACAAAATAAAATAAATAAATCAACACAAAAATGTGACACATTATGGGTGGGTCACATATGCATGTACAGTAGATGGCAGTATTGTCCTGTTTAAAAGTGTCACAACATTGCTGTTTACGGCAGACAAACTGCTTTACGTAGACGAAATGCTGTTGTTGTGTGTTGTTACCACGCTGGGAGGACGTTAATGAAACTGCCGTACAATAAACCCACATAAGAAACCAAGAACTCGCCCTTGATCATTAGCTGTTTAAATTGTGGGAAAGCGGACGTGTGAACAGGCTGTCAACACGTCACTCAGGTCCGCATGGAGCTGGAGGGGGCGTGGCCTCCAGCTCCGCCTGAATTTCGGGAGATTTTCGGGAGAAAATTTGTCCCGGGAGGTTTTCGGGAGAGACGCTGAATTTCGGGAGTCTCCAGGAAAATCCGGGAGGGTTGGCAAGTATGTGTTAGAGCAGGGATGTCAAACTGGTTTTCATTGATACGAGGGTCACATCACAGTTATGGTTGCCATCAGAGGGCTGTTTGTAACAACTAATATTTTTTTCCCCCATGCATTTGAATAATAAATATTATTTTCATACACTGTATCAAAAATATCTGTAGATTTTACAGTAAAAAACTGACAATATACCAGAATTTTACTGTAAAATATACAGTGCTTTTTTTTTTACAACATAAAGTATTACAGTAAAAGGAAAAAAGTACAGCTCTTTTTTTTAACTGTAAATTATACTGATTTTTTTTTTTTACAACATTTTAGCGTAAATAGAAAACAGCACCACTGTTTTTTTTTATTCTGGCAACTGATCTGCCATTTATTTTTCTTTACTTTAATTCCATTTGCAGTAAGACACCGTAAAAACAACCACAGATTTTATGGTAAAAAACTGGCAGCTCAGTCGACAGAATTTTACTGTAAAAAAAAAAAAAAAGTGGTAGTTTTTCGATTTACAGTTGCTATTAAAACCACTGTAAATTTTCATACATATCTATATACATATATATATATATATATAGTACAATTTAATGGATATCTTGCTTTGAAATCATTAATCAAACAAGTATTTATTTAAAAAAAAAAAGTTTAATTTTTTGGAAAGTATGATAATATATTTGTTGCAATGTTGGATAATATTAAAGTTGAAAAGGTCTGCAATTTAATACATTACATTAATTTTTTTCTATCAAAATGGAAAAACTGAATACATTTAATAGTAAAATATAAGGTACTTTACGGACCCAAATTTTTTCAGGTCTCCGCGGGCCACATAAAATGTGGCGGGCCAGTTCTGGCCCCCGGGCCTTGAGTTTGACACCTGTGTGTTAGAGTATACAAAGCACTTCTTCTTTAGTTTTTTCGAAATATTTGTAATTCGGCACTTTTTTTAGGCACAGAACGATTTCCATCTGTACTACCGGGTATCGATTTACGTAATATTAAACGATGCCAAATTTTGAGTTGCACGTGCCGCGGTTGAATCAAACACTTGGCGGGGAAACAAGAATCAAGCAGCACTCGGAGCGGGTTCAGTTGGACTGTCTCTATGTAATGTTGCAATTTTCCACGGCAACAAAGCAAGTACCGGAAATGACGGACTGCAAGTGGCTACTTTTTTCCTGCGCAGTGTTAATTTTGGTGACAAAAAATATTTGTCTTATCGTCAACGATCTATTTCCGATCTAACTAAAATAAGACGATAAGGAATCAAAACAAACACACGCTGACAAAAACAATGACGAAATGAATTGACAATTTAGTCGACGAACAAAAACGAGACAAAAATAATTGACAGATGAAATCCATTCACATACCTGCCAACTTTTGAAATCAGAAAAACCTAGTAGCCAAGGTCCAGGGGCCGCAGGCCCCGGTAGGTCCAGGACAAAGTCCTGGTGGGGGGTTCAGGCTTCGCCCCCCCGACGCAAAATGATTATTAGCATTCAGACAGGTTAAAATGTTGCTAAAACCATCACTTTTCTATCAGTCACAGTGACTTTTCAAAACAAAAATATTACAGCAAAAATCATATGGGTTGATTGAAATGTTTATTCTGTAAGCTAACTTCAATAGTTTGAAATTATTTTGACAATTAATGCCAGTTATCCTGTCAACCTTTCACAAGACTTCAATTTGTTAATTGAAAGTATAAACAGTACAAACACTTTTTACAGTAAACAAATGGTAAAACAGTACTAAACAATTCCATTAAAAAAAAATGGGTGTCATTATTAACTTTCTGTCCAAGCTTGTATAATCTACTGCCTTGTTCAATTGTAAAAAATATTCTGTGCCTAAAATTCACATTTCTATCACAATTATCATACTGTAAACATGATAAGCTAACTTCATTAAAATTAATAGTCCTGTCAATAGCATGGAATTACAATTCAAATGTAGTTTTTTGTAAGCCTTTCAAAAGAATTCAAAATATGAAAAATTAATGAAAATTAATTTAAGCCATCAGACACTTGAAAAGTGGCACATCACATCTCTAATGTAATCATTTTAACTTTTCAACAGAAATAGCACTGCAAAAATATTAAGGACATACTTCTGTATTTTGGTAGTTATGCTGTCAACATTTAACAAGATTTCTTCAACTTGGACTTGAAAGCATAAATAGTATAAACACTTTTAACAGTATAACAGTACTAAACAATTCCAATTCCGTAAATAAAACTTCGGCATTTATCACATCCAAAGAATCTGTTTGGGCGACGAAAAACTTTGAAAGTTTTCCACTTGTATCGCTAGCAACGGCATTAGACTTGTGTTTTTTTGTCCCAACGTGGTCTTTTACATCGCTAATTCCTCCGTGTCCGATCGAAAAATCTTGTCTGCACAAGGTGCAATTCGCGTAGTTTTCACCCTTTTTGGAACGGATAATTATTCCCGGATAGGCTTTTGAATATTCTTCACGGAATGACTGCAGTTTTCTTTTCGGTTTAAGACTCGTTTGCGATTTTTCTCCGGCTGATTCCATGATCGTTCGCTCGTTTGGAAACAATGGCAACTGGTGCCTCGTGCTTGGCAGCGGTGCTATAAATAGCCTCGCGCATGGCATTCGGAATGGCTTGATAGGAAGTTACGGGAAGCAGTGTCGATTGTCATTGTTGTTACGCGATTTCGTGAATAAAACTTAAAAAAAATTTAAAAAAATGTAATTAATGAAAAAACATATTTTTTATCACTGCAACCATAACCCGGAATAGGTTGATGAAAACCGTACTAATTACGGGAAAACCGGAGAAGTTGGCAGGTATGCATTCATATTACTTTCGTCTTTAGTTGGGTGGGACAAATTAGGAATCTATCCAATCACAGTAGCATGCAGGAGAGGAGCGGGGGTAAAACACACCAGGGATCCAATCAGAACTACAACTACGAAGACAAGATGTTTGGAATTTTTTACCGGGAAACAGTGTGGGGTTTAGATCTTTAGGGTGGTACAGGCTCATCTAACACGCAGTAGCTGTTATTTTTGCAATAAGAATAATAGACATGACAATTCAAAAGATGAGTCATGCTTCAAATGTTTTTTTTAAATTGTCCAATTATTATGCTTCAAGCTCGAGGAGCTCATTTCCATAGTGTGGCGGCTAGGAAGACAGGCCAGAGTAATTCATTAAAGGCTTTATCGCCATGTGGTGCAGCCAAGACAGCATGGTGCTGTGTAAACCAAACCAAATCTGTCCTGCTAATGATGACCGAAGTACTCTGGAACACCATTGGCCAGCTGACAGACGACTGCAGCTGAATGGTTTGTTCGGCTTGAACTAATGTTGTCAGCAGATTACTCAAAAGTAAACATTCCGCCTGTGTGCTGAGTCTGAGACCGCGTGAGCCGTAATCTTAAATATCCCGGATCCAGAGTGAGTCACACCCAGGACTCTGCAGGATACTGGAGACGACTGCTGACAGCGATGCCAAAGTCTAAATCAATTAGACTTTGTTTAGCTTGGCTCTTCGCTAGTAAAACAAAGACAATTTGTTTCTGGGTTATCTGATAAACATTTGGACAAAATCAGCTGAGTCGCAGACGAAAACAAATTCTGTCACAGTGTCATTAATGCGTACTTCAGAATATGGTATACATATTAGACTTCAGTTTTTAATTTATTTATTCCAAAGGGTCCGCTGAAAACCAGAAACATTTTCCCCTGAGAAATAATGAAATCTAATGATTTCCTTCTGCACACCCAGAACTGTTCACAAAAAACTAATTTTACAGGTAATCATAGTTTTAGACAGTGATGAGCAGACAAGGAAATGGGGAGTACCATGCAGACTAGGGATGAGTACCGAATCCAGTACTTTTTTGGCACCGACCGAGTACCTGCTGGGCAACGATTCACGTAAAATCGAACGGTGCCTGGTATGGTACCTGGTAGAGATGGGCGGATAGGCAATTATTTCATCCGCAACCGCATCACAAAAGTCGTCACCCATCCGCCATCCACCCGAACTAACATTTTATCAAAACCGCACCCGACCGCACCCACCCGTTGTTATATATCTAAAATAGACGATGCAAGGCATTAGTGAGGTTATAAAGCTTTTGCCTGTTAAAGAAAGGAGACTGATCCAATGCAGCAGAGACATTCAATGCGTGCCACGCTGTCACGGCCCAGACGCAAACCAGTGCGCAATCATCTGGGAGCCGCGCTGAGCGCACCTCCAAGCGCGCTCGCGCCACTCAAACTGCTGCAGGCAGCTGCGTTCTATCTTGTTTTAACATCCTGTGGCACTCTTCTGGGATCACGGCAGACGAAACTGCTCATGCTCAGGGTGTTTGTGGAGATTCGGGGTTTTGCACAAATGTGATGCACCATGTTAGATGTCCCGGTTTTGTGACTGTCGTAGACATAAACAGCGTCGCAGCTCTTGCAAATCACGTAGCCAGCATTACTATCATCCTGATTTACAACCTCATAAAAACGAGTCCACGCTGAACTTTTCTGGCCTTTTTTTCCCCTGGTCTTTAGTATTCCCTTTTTTAGTTTGTCGCGTACCACGTTGCCATCTTTTTTTTTTCTTCTTCTGTTGTGGCGTGCTGCAGGTGCCTGCTCGTTTTTCGTATGTGGGTAACAACATTTGAATATGTATATATATTTCCGAATTGGTTTAACTGCCACCCGCCTGAATCTATTTAAAATCTAATTTTTTTTTATTTCAACCGCCCGACCTGGGTTGCGCTTGACATCATACCCAGTTGCTGACTATCTTTGCACTCTAAGCGGACTCAGCCAAACTACTTTCCAGTAATGTTAAAATGTTCAATGCCAAAAATGTAATTGACTCAAACGCTCTGATGTAAGCAAAGTAAGACTTCACATTTCCAAAATGCGCTAGCTTGATGCTAATATTCATTGGCTTTGCTATTGACATGCTGCTTATTATCAGCATTAGCAATTTTACATGGCAATTTCAACATCTCCAAAATTTGGTGATAAAAACTACAACTTAGATGCATGTCACAATCAAACAGCTGGTGCGTAATAAGTACAATACTTGCAATATTAAGACTTTTTCTAATTTCAATTCTACAAAACATTCAAAACAAATTTATGAAAAGAGAAAGTAATTATAATCTGAGGGGTACTGACATATTCAATAAATCTAGATTTAGAACATTGATAATTGAAAGAAGTTTATGGAACAAACTTGACAGTGGAATAAATATATGTAAATCTTTTTCTGAGTTCACAAATGATGAAAATAATTATTACTATTTCTTCATTATTGGTTTAATCGTTGTAAAATGAAAATATGGCTTTGTAGTCGCCAACTGAAAGTCAATTGTTGTATTTGTGAAAATAGGCAGCAGATATTAGTTTTAAATTTATCTCTGCTCCTTTTTATTCATATTTTACTTGAATGTAATGTTCATTGATTTATTTTTATTTTATTCCTTTGTTTGATTTTTTTATGAATGAAATAAAATAAGTGATCTGATCTGAACTTTTTAGTGTGCAACAAAAAAACAACATTAACTATACACTGCTACCATATAACATCTTGGACTTGCAACTTAACTCGCTCTCTGGTAACCGAGCAACGCAGGAAGTGATTAATGATCAGTGGGAGTGACACGCTAACAGCCAATCAGGTGACAGTATCAACTATCTCGTTTGTTTGCACCATCTTGTTGTCTCCCGGTTGATTCTTTGCATGGAGTAAGATGAGAAAGTAAAAATGAAGAAATTGTGGATAAAAGAGGAAACAGTAGTCAGACCAATGTGGTCTGTATATGATGCAAGGCTCTCGTCCCCACCATGACCCTTTAGAGCAGGGGTGTCAAACTCAGAAGGCCGCATGTAACACTAAATATACGGTATGATCGCCTCATGATATTGAAAAAAAAGAATTAATAAAAAATTGTGATTAATCATTATAACAATGTGAATAATCACACAAAAAAATATTGCATAAATTCATTGAGATGGGACTTTAGATAAAACTCAGCAAATAAATGATGTGCATTCAAGTAAAACATAAAAAAATATTCTGACAATAAAATCGCTTCTTTGTTTAATTATTTTAGATCGTATAAATTGTAACAACCTGTGATTAATCAGGATTAATCCAAATTCAAAATTGTGATTAAACATATAGAATCTAAATTTAAAACAGTGATTAACCATAATTAATCCAAATTAAAAAATGTGATTAATCATGATTAGTGCAAATTCTGAATTATGTTTAACCCTGGGGATAGGTTGATTGGCAACACTAAATTGGCCCTAGTGTGTGAATGTGAGTGTGAATGTTGTCTGTCTATCTGTGTTGGCCCTGCGATGAGGTGGCAACTTGTCCAGGGTGTACCCCGCCTTCCGCCCGATTGTAGCTGAGATAGGCTCCAGCGCCCCCCGCGACCCCGAAGGGAATAAGCGGTAGAAAATGGATGGATGGATATAGAATCTAAATTTAAAACAGTGATTAATCATAATTAATCCAAATTAAAATTGTGATTAATCGTGATTAATCCAAATTTAAAATTGTGATTAATCTTGATTAATCCAAATTCAAAACTACGATTAACCTGATTTTTTTTAAAGAATAATTCGACAGCGCTAATTATTACATAATTGCCTATACAATTATTACATTTCTTTTATACAAATTGATGAATAGCTTGCTTTGAAATCATAAACCATGGTAACAAGCAAATACAGTATTTATTTATTTTTATTTTTTTTAATAGATGTTAATATAATGTTTATTGCATGATCAGATAAAGTCAAAATACATGCAATGTTTATGTCAAAATTGAAATACATTTAGTAAAAAAAATTAGGTGCTTTCCTGACTCACATTATTTCTAGGGTTTCGTGGGCCACGTAAAACCATGTGGCGGGCCAAATCTGGCCCCCGGGCCTTGAGTTTGACACCTGTGCTTTAGAGCATAGCTGTACCTTCCTGGCACTAAACCTGCAGGAAATAGTACTTCTCAGAATTGTCCACGACGCTTTGTTTACGCTATCAAGTTTGCACGTGTTTAGTACTATACATACAAACCTTAAGTAGATCAGGCCCTATATGTATTATTTTATGTGCTGCATATAACTGAACTTTGAGATCATAGTAAAGAATCAGAGGCACCATCTCCTTTTTCCCCCAGAGGCATCTATTTTGAAAGTGGTGTTCCTAAAGTATATTCAGTGGACTTGATGATTAATTAGAATGGAGGCCACTATGCGAAGAAGCCATACATACACATAACAACAAGAGCGCTCAGTAGTTTCAAGTTCCTTTTCCAACTGTAACATAACCCTGCAGACACCGTACATCACAATCTCCCAATGGAAAAAAGAACACCAGACAGTGTGCAGCTCACCTTTCTCTTCAGTTAATGTAGAGCAAAGCAGAAGATCTTAGATACAGAGATTGACAAAATAAGAATACACATAACGTATTTTTAAGACTATAATTATTTCCCATGTATTAGCCGCACCTGACTACAAGCCGCAGATATATACGTCGCGAAATGAGTTATTTACACTGAAAGATATGTTTATTTACATACTTTGATTCTTTCCAAACGGTGTCTGCAACACGGTAGTAAAACGGCTGATCAAACAAAACAGAAGTCATCGTCATGGACCCATTAGCTGCGGACGCTAGCTCTCCAATCAGCTAAACAGGATCAATAACTCCACGGTGACCTTTTTGGTGAATTTACGTAACTGAAACAATACAAACAGTTACATTATGATAGCACATAGAAATATGCATGACAACACTCCTACAGACATCACACATGGGACGCTTTAGTAAACAAGAAATGTTTTAGTTATTATGTAAAACTTACAAAAGTAGTGACGAATTAAGTATAATTTCGAGTTGAAACGCTATGGACAACTTAAGACGACGGAACGGCACTTGTACTTCCGGTTCAAAGCTCTAAACAGAAGAGCACTGCAGCGCCTGCAGTGAGCAAACTTGTCCAAAAGATGTCACCATAGCACAAACAATAACACACCTTTTTATTGTATTTGCTTGTTTTTCAAAACAATTTGCATTATCGTCGTCTGCAAAGAAAAATACGTAACTTAACTGCACCCTTTTATAAGCCGCAGGGCTCAAAGCGTAGAAATAAGTAGTGGCTAAAGTCGAGAAAATATGATAAATAAAAGACTGATATGAAACGTTCATGTGGTTACATTTCTAGTATGAATGCTATGTTGGACAACTTGCCTGTCTACTAAGTGCAGTCATGAGAACAGTGCAAGCATGAAGCTCCCGCCTCCTTCTAAAACTGTACTACACATATTCCCAAACACGGAGTAGCACACTCTGAATATTTAAAGCCCGGCCCGCTCAGACTTGACAACAATATTACTTTTAGCCAGGATCAAATGACTACTTAAGAGCACAGACTTAAAACGGAAGCTTAACAGTACAATGCTAAAAAAAAAAAAAGCACAAACTTCCTTCCGTCCTTAAGAAGTGTGTGGAAAAACACAACCAGTGAAGCTCATTTAATTGTCATCATGTTGACATTGTTTTGCTGAAAAAGAAACCTTTAAAAGAGATGAACTGGTCGGACAGCCTTCACAAAGAAGTGTCACATAATGACATTAAACTGATCATTTCCATGAGCTTCTTACCAGGGTTGGGCGATACAACCTAAAATATATATTGCCATACATATTGCAGCCTCCTGTGATAATGACGTGTATCAGAATATATTATTTGGTGTATAAATCATCATAGAAATATTTCAAAACAGGTTACAAAGGCTCCTAATTCAGCTGCTGACCTATGCGGTAACATATTGCATCTTTCCTGGGTGTACTATTTTGTCAAACTGTTAATTAATTTACCGGTACTGTTAAAATCTGGTTACTTTCTGTTGTAACATGTTTCTATCTACACTTCTGTTCAAATGTAATAAACACTTAATATTATGTTATTTGGATACTTGGGTGATACTAAAAATGTGGGTATCGATTAGAGATGTCCGATAATATTGGACTGCCGATATTATCGGTATCGGTTTTAAAATTATCGGTATCGGTTTCAAAAAGTAAAATTTATGACTTTTTAAAGCGCCGCTGTGTACACGGACGTAGGGAGAAGTACAGAGCGCCAATAAACCTTAAAGGGACTGCCTTTGCGTGCCGGCCCAATCACATAATATCTACGGCTTTTCACACACACAAGTGAATGCACGCATACTTGGTCAACAGCCATACAGGTCACACTGAGGGTGGCCGTATAAACAACTTTAACACTGTTACAAATATGCGCCACACTGTGAACCCACACCAAACAAGAATGACAAACACATTTCGGGAGAACATCAGCACCGTAACACAACATAAACACAACAGAACAAATACCCAGAACCCCTTGCAGCACTAACTCTTCCGGGACGCTACAATATACACCCCCTG
>NC_084577.2:23755086-23775086 GCF_033978685.3 Nerophis lumbriciformis | reverse complement strand
GTCGCTCCGTCAATCGCTGGAACGCAGGTGAGCTTCGGTGTTGATGAGCAGATGAGAGCTGGCGTAGGTGGAGAGCTAATGCTTTTAGCATAGCTCTGTCGAGGTCCGTAGCTAAGTTAGCTTCAATGTTAGCAACAGCATTGTTAAGCTTTGCCAGGCTAGAAAGCATTAACCGTGTAGTTAGAGGTCCATGGTTTAATAGTATTGTTGATTTTTTGTCTATCCTTCCAGTCAGGGGTTTATTTATTTTGTTTCTATCTGCAGTTAAGCCCGATGCTATCACGTTAGCTCCGTAGCAAAAGTGATTCACCGATGTATTGTCGTGGAGATAAAAGTCACTGTGAATGTCCATTTCGCGTTCTCGACGCTCATTTTCAAGAGGATATAGTATCCGAGGTGGTTTAAAATACAAATCTGTGATCCACAATAGAAAAAGGAGAGAGTGTGGTATCCAATGAGCATTTGTATCTAAGGTACGGTCAGAGCGAAAAAAGACACGTCCTGCACTGCACTCTAGTCCTTCACTCTTCCACAAATCTTTCATCCTCGCTCAAATTAATGGGGTAATCGTCGCTTTCTCGGTCCGAATCGCTCTCGCTGCTGGTGTAAACAATGGGAAAATGTGAGGAGACTTTCAACTAGTGACGTCACGCTACTTCCGGTACAGGCAAGGCTTTTTTTTATCAGCGACCAAAAGTTGCGAACTTTATCGTCGATGTTCTCTACTAAATCCTTTCAGCAAAAATATGGCAATATCGCGAAATGATCAAGTATGACACATAGAATGGATCTGCTATCCCCGTTTAAATTAAAAAAAAAATTCATTTCAATAGGCCTTTAACTCATTCTCTTTCTATGCCACATCAATGTGGAATGCGCTCCCAAAAGGTATAAAAGAAAGGGCATCTCTATCCTCCTTCAAAACCGCAATAAAAGTACACCTCCAGGCAACTTCAACCCTAAACTTACACCCTCCCCGGATTGTTAATAATCAAATGTAAACAATCAAATGTAGATACTTTTCTTATGCCTTCTGATATCTCTCTCTCTCTCTCTCTATGTCCACTACTTGCTGTACATATCCCATACTTGCCAACCTTGAGACCTCCAATTTCGGGGGATGGGTGCGGGGGGCGTAGTTGGGGCGGGGCGTGGTTGGGGGCGTGGTTAAGAGGGGAGGAGTATATTTACAGCTAGAATACACCAAGTCAAGTATTTCATATATATATATATATATATATATATATATATATATATCCCCGCGACCACGAAGGGAATAAGCGGTAGTAAATGGATGGATGGATGCATATATATATATATATATATATATATAAGAAATAATTGACTTTCAATGAATTCTAGCTATATATATATATATATATATATATATATATATATATATATATATATATATATATATATATAAAAGAAATACTTGAATTTCAGTGTTCATTTATTTACACATATACACACACATAACACTCATCTACTCATTGTTGAGTTAAGGGTTGAATTGTCCATCCTTGTTGTACTCTCTGTCACTATCTTTCTAACCATGCTGAACACCCTCTCTGATTATGCATTGCTGTGTGGCATGCACAAAAGTGCTTTCATCAAATGCACTAGATGGCAGTATTGTCCTGTTTAAGAGTGTCACAACATTGCTGTTTACAGCAGACGGACTGCTTTACTGTAGACGTTCTTTATATTGTGGGAAAGCGGACTCAGGTCCGCATGGAGCTGGAGGGGGCGTGGCCTCCAGCTCCGCCTGAATTTCGGGAGATTTTCGGGAGAAAATTTGTCCCGGGAGGTTTTCGGGAGAGGCGCTGAATTTCGGGAGTCTCCCGGAAAATCCGGGAGGGTTGGCAAGTATGACATATCCTACCAAGTCAGACCTACACTGTTTCAATATCCATTTCTCTGTTCTCAATTGTTGATGACGGATGATAACAACCAAACCTAACCCCCCCCTTCCCGAATTGTAAATAATGTAAATAATTCAATGTATACACCCTGATTATTATCTTGTGGGATGACTGTATTATGATGATAGTATATATGATAGTATATATCTGTATCTGTATCAAACAAGTTGAAAAACTTATTCGGGTGTTACCATTTAGTGGTCAATTGTACGGAATAATCCATACCTGCCAACTACTCCGGTTTTCCCGTAATTAGTACGGTTTTCATCAACCTATTCCGGGTTACGGTTGCAGTGATAAAAAATACGTTTTTTCATTCATTTAAAAAAAATATTTTTTTTAAATGCGCGAGGCTATTTATAGCACCGCTGCCAAGCACGAGGCACCTGTTGCCATTGTTTCCAAACGAGCGAACGATCATGGAATCAGCCGGAGAAACATCGCAAACGAGTCTTAAACCGAAAAGAAAACTGCAGTCATTCCGTAAAGAATATTCAAAAGCCTATCCGGGAATAATTATCCGTTCCAAAAAGGGTGAAAACTACGCGAATTGCACCTTGTGTAGACAAGATTTTTCGATCGGACACGGAGGAATTAGCGATGTAAAAGACCACGTTGGGACAAAAAAAACACAAGTCTAATGCCATTGCTAGCGATACAAGTGGAAAACTTTCAACGTTTTTCGGATTTTAGCCACAAAAAGGTAATGACACCAATGTTATCTATTGGAATTGTTTAGTACTGTTATACTGTTAAAAGTGTTTATACTATTTATGCTTTCAAGTCCAAGTTGAAGAAATCTTGTTAAATGTTGACAGCATAACTACCAAAATACAGAAGTATGTCCTTAATATTTTTGCAGTGCTATTTCTGTTGAAAAGTTCAAATGATTACATTAGAGATGTGATGTGCCACTTTTCAAGTGTCTGATGGCTTAAATTAATTTTCATTAATTTTTCATATTTTGAATTCTTTTGAAAGGCTTACAAAAAAACTACATTTGAATTGTAATTCCATGCTATTGACAGGACTATTAATTTTAATGAAGTTAGCTTACCATGTTTACAGTATGATAATTGTGATAGAAATGTGAATTTTAGGCACAGAATATTTTTTACAATTGAACAAGGCAGTAGATTATACAAGCTTGGACAGAAAGTTAATAATGACACCAATTTTTTTTTTTTATGGAATTGTTTAGTACTGCTTTACCATTTGTTTACTGTAAAAAGTGTTTATACTGTTTATACTTTCAATGAACAAATTGAAGTCTTGTGAAAGGTTGACAGGATAACTGGCATTAACTGTCAAAATAATTTCAAACTATTGAAGTTAGCTTACAGAATAAACATGTCAATCAGCCCATATGATTTTTGCTGTAATATTTTTGTTTTGAAAAGTCACGGTGACTGATAGAAAAGTGATGGTTTTAGCAACATTTTAACCTGTCTGAATGCTAATAATCATTTTGCGTCAGGGGGCGAAGCCTGAACCCCCCACCAGGACTTTGTCCTGGACCTACCGGGGCCTGCGGCCCCTGGACCCTGGCTACTAGGTTTTTCTGATTTCAAAAGTTGGCACGTATGAAAATATGTACTTCACTGTGCAACCTACTAATAAAAGTCTCAATCAATCAGAGAAATGGACATTGGAACAGTGTAGGACTGACTTGGTAGGATATGTACAGCAAGTAGTGGACATAGAGAGAGAGATCAGAGAGCATAAGAATAAGTAATAAATGAGTTGCTAAATGTTTGCAAAGATCATTCTATACTCACTTTTTGTCCTGAATCCATCTCATCACAGCCAGCACCTCCGGGATGGTATCAGCCGTTGCAGTGACGCCATCATACTGGTCGGGGAAGCTCCTGTTCAGGTCCATTTTCTTCGCATTGTTCCTCCCCCCGGTGTGTCCGCCACAGTCCCCCTCCTTGGACACCTCGAAGCCGTCCGGGTTCATACTGGGCATGATGTAGATGTCGGTGGTGTTCACCAGCGCGCCGATACGCGGCTCCCGGTCGTATTCGCTCAGCAAGTACTCCACAAGGTAGACCAGGACCTGCCTGGACACGGTCTCGTCGCCGTGCATGTTGCCCACGTACTTGAACCCGGGCTTCCCGGGCGAGTCTACGAGGGGGTCCCTGGTGATGCGCATGGTCCACAGCTCCCGGCCCTGCACGGACTGGCCTACGCTGGACAAGTTGGCTATGTGCGGGTACTTCTGCGCGTACGTCCGCAGGCGGCTGGTTAGTTCCACATAATTGTAGTATTTGTTGTAGTTTTCCTCCGTTTCCGCCGTCGGGGCGCTCCGTCTCCAGTGCAGTCCGCTGGCGTCCGCGTCGCCGAGGCGGGTCGCGAAATAGAGAAAAGAGACGAAAAGTGACACCCGGAGACTCCGCGTCTTGCCGTGTTCCATGTTTGTTTGTCCGCGACGTCCCTTCGGAGAGAAAGGCAACGTAGAAGCTGTGTTTTCTTTGTCAGCACTTCCGGTCTGGAGCGTCTTCTTCCGTTTCACATAAAGAGGCGGGGCTTCTAAATGAGGAAGTGTTTATTATTTAAAGGTAGACTGTCAAATAACTAGGGGTGTGGGAAAAAAATCGATTCGAATTTAAATCGCCATTCTCACGTTGTACGATTCAGTATCGATTCTCATTTTTGGGGCAGAGGGCGTGGTCAGGGGCGTGGTTAAGATATATATTATAAGAAATACTTGACTTTCAATGAATTCTAGCTATATATATATATATATATATATTTTATTACACACATATATATATATATATATATATATATAAATTAAATAAATACTTGAATTTCAGTGTTCATTTATTTACACTTATACACACACATAACACTCATCTACTCATTGTTGAGTTAAGGGTTGAATTGTCCATCCTTGTTCTATTCTCTGTCACTATTTCAGAACACACACATTATACAAATATACATTATAAAATCAATAAGAAAACGGGAGCTCTAATTTGGGAGTCTGAATTAGGATCAGAAGTTCCTATATAAACACTCACGTCGCCATTTTGTATTGATTACTGCAGCTGTGCACTGGATTCATTCACAAATACAAACTACAACTCACAAACACTTTAGAGTTAGGCTCCACCATCAGAATGTGTACTTAAACTTATAAAGATCACTTGGATATTATTCAGTGAGTTGATTCACCAAAACTAACCTGTTATACAGGAGGAAAAAGCACACAGGACGTTTCAATTGTTCACAGACTGGTCGCTCTCATCAGAATGACAAGACACTTCCGGTCTGCAGGTGATAGCATTCAATTGGGAAGAAACGCCCTACTGCCCCCTACTGACCAATGTGAATACTGATAAATGTGTAATGACAGCTCCAAAAACGAATTCAAACCACAAAATAAAATAAATAAATCAACACAAAAATGTGACACATTATGGGTGGGTCACATATGCATGTACAGTAGATGGCAGTATTGTCCTGTTTAAAAGTGTCACAACATTGCTGTTTACGGCAGACCAACTGCTTTACGGTAGACGAATACTTGACTGCTGTTGTTGTGTGTTGTTACCGCGCTGGGAGGACGTTAATGAAACTGCCTAACAATAAACACACATAAGAAACCAAGAACTCGCCCTCGATCATTAGCTGTTTATGTTGTGGGAAAGCGGACGTGTGAACAGGCTGTCAACACGTCACTCAGGTCCGCATGGAGCTGGAGGGGGCGTGGCCTCCAGCTCCGCCTGAATTTCGGGAGATTTTCGGGAGAAAATTTGTCCCGGGAGGTTTTCGGGAGAGGCGCTGAATTTCGGGAGTTTCCCGGAAAATCTGGGAGGGTTGGCAAGTATGTTATTAATAATTAATGATATTTATCTTTTACGGAAGGTTTTTTGTAGAGAATAAATGATGAAAAAAACACTTAATTGAACGGTTTAAAAGAGGAGAAAACACGAAAAAAAATTAAATTAAATTTTGAAACATGGTTTATCCTCAATTTCGACTCTTTAAAATTCAAAATTCAACCGAAAAAAAGAAGAGAAAAACTAGCTAATTCTAATCTTTTTGAAAAAATAAAAAAATAGTTTATGGAACATCATTAGTAATTTTTCCTGATTAAGATTAGTTTTAGAATTTTGATGACATGTTTTGAATAGGTTAAAATCCAATCTGCACTTTGTTAGAATATATAACAAATTGGACCAAGCTATATTTCTAACAAAGACAAATCATTATTTCTTCTAGATTTTCCATAACAAAAATTGTAAAAGAAATTCAAAAGACTTTAAAATAAGATTTATATTTGATTCTACAGATTTTCTAGATTTTCCAGAATAATTTTTTTGAATTTTAATCATAACAAGTTTGAAGAAATATTTCACAAATATTCTTCGTCGAAAAAACAGAAGCTAAAATGAAGAATTAAATTAAAATGTATTCATCATTCTTTACAATAAAAAAAAAAAAAATTACTTGAAAAAACTTGAACATTGATTTAAATTGTCAGGAAAGCTTGATAACACACTGTGTCCAATATTTTCACAAAGATAAAATAAGTCATATTTTTGGTTCATTTAATAGTTAAAACAAATTTACATTATTGCAATCAGTTGATAAAACATTGTCCTTTACAATTATAAACGCTTTTTACAAAAATCTACTACTTTGCTTGCATGTCAGCAGACTGGGGTAGATCCTGCTGAAATCCTATGTATTGAATGAATAGAGAATCGTTTTGAATCGGGAAAAAATCGTTTTTGAATCGAGAATCGTGTTGAATTGAAAGAAAAATCGATTTTGAATGGAATCGTGACCCCAAGAATCGAAATTGAATCGAATCGTGGGACACCCAAAGATTCACAGCCATAATATATACAGTATATATATATATATATATATATATATATATATATATATATATATATATATATATATATATACATATATATCACCAACACTGACAAATGTTATATTATGCAACACGAGTGTTCACATGTGGTGTGGTAATTATCATCGGTGGCAAGTGCGTCATACGAGGGTTGTCCGATATCAATATTTTGGTACCGGTACCAAAATGTATTTCGATACTTTTTTAAATAAAGGGGACCACACAAAATTGCATTATTGTCTTTATTTGAACAAAAAATCTTAGGGTACATTAAACATATGATTCTTATTGCAATTTTGTCCTTAAATAAAATAGTGAACATACAAGACAACTTGTAAGTAAACAAACAAAGGCTCCTAATTTAGTCTGCTGACATATGCAGTAACATATTGTGTCATTTTCCATGCCTTTATTTTGTCAAAATTATTAAGGACAAGTGCCAGAAAATAATTATTAATGTACTTGTTAATTTACTGTTAATATCTTCTTACTTTCTCTTTTAACATGTTCTATCTACACTTCTGCTAAAATGTAATAATCACATATTCGTCTGTTTTTTGGATGCTTTACATTAGTTTTGGATGATACCACAAATTTGGGTATCGATTCGATACTGTCAGGACTTGGTCCGGGGTGTTTGCTTTTCCAGGATGCAGCGGAAAATTGGCACGGGCGAGACGGGAACCAAGGTACATGATTTATTTAATATATCAAAAAAGGAATAAATGAAAGCGCGCACAGTGGCGGAGAATAAACTATGAAAAAACAAAAGACTATAGCAAAAAGTACAAATGAAAAGCACGCACAGTGGCGGAGAATAAACTATGAAAAACAAAAAGAGTATAAACATGGAACAAAAACTTACTTGGCTTGGACAAAAAAGGAGCAGCGTGAACATGGACATATGAAACAATGGACGTAGCATAAATGTGGAGTGGTATGGGGTGCGAGGTCGTCAGAAAGAAAAACTGAAAAACACTGAACTTAAATACTATGGACATGATTAGTGAAAGCAGGTGCGTGACTCAAAACGTGAAACAGGTGCGTGACGTGACAGGTGAAAACTAATGGTTGCTATGGTGACCAGACAAGGGAGTGAAAGACGGAAACTAAACAAAACATGACTTAAAACAAAACATGATAATACAGACATGACAGAACCCCTCCCTTAAGGACAGATACCAGATGTCCAAAACTTAACAAAAGTCATGGGAGGGCGGGAGGGGGACATGGCGGTGGGTCGCCAGCCCAAGTGGCCCCGAATCCACCGAGGCAAAGTCAAGTGGCGGCGGCGAGTGGAACGCCGCTGCAGCAGGCGAGGCGGACGCCCAGGGATTGGCCACATTCGTGGCCGACTGGGAGGTGGGCGCACTTGGCGTGGCGGGCGACCAGGTAGCGGCCATATCCGTAGCCGACGAGGAGGCAGGCGCGTCGTCAACTTGGCAGGCGTGGCAGCTCGGCGTGGCAAGTCAGGCGGCGAAGCTCGGCGTGACGCGTCCAGCGGCGAAGCTCGGCGTGACGCGTCCAGCGGCGAAGCTCGGCGTGGGTCTTGGTCTTGGTGTGGGTCTTGGTCTTGGCATGGCGAGTCTTGGTCTTGGCATGGCGAGTCTTGGTCTTGGCATGGCGAGTCTTGGTCTTGGCATGGCGAGTCTTGGTCTTGGCATGGCGAGTCTTGGTCTTGGCATGGCGAGTCTTGGTCTTGGCATGGCGAGTCTTGGTCTTGGCATGGCGTGTCTTGGTCTTGGCATGGCGTGTCTTGGTCTTGGCATGGCGGGTCTTGGTCTTGGTCTTGGCATGGCGGGTCTTGGTCTTGGTCTTGGCATGGCGGGTCTTGGTCTTGGTCTTGGCATGGCGGGTCTTGGTCTTGGTCTTGGCATGGCGGGTCTTGGTCTTGGCATGGCGGGTCTTGGTCTTGGCATGGCGGGTCTTGGTCTTGGCATGGCGGGTCTTGGTCTTGGCATGGCGGGTCTTGGTCTTGGCATGGCGGGTCTTGGTCTTGGCATGGCGGGTCTTGGTCTTGGCATGGCGGGTCTTGGTCTTGGCATGGCGGGTCTTGGTCTTGGCATGGCGGGTCTTGGCGTCGTGGAGCTGCGACTGGCGGCACTTGGCGTCGTGAAGCTGCGACTGGCGGCACTTGGCGTCGTGAAGCTGCGACTGGCGGCACTTGGCGTCGTGGAGCTGCGACTGGCGGCACTTGGCGTCGTGGAGCTGCGACTGGCGGCACTTGGCGTCGTGGAGCTGCGACTGGCGGCACTTGGCGTCGTGGAGCTGCGACTGGCGGCACTTGGCGTCGTGGAGCTGCGACTGGCGGCACTTGGCGTCGTGGAGCTGGTACCGGAGCTTGGCGTCGTGGAGCTGGTACCGGAGCTTGGCGTCGTGGAGCTGGTACCGGAGCTTGGCGAGGAACTTGGCATGGTGGAGCTGGTGCGGCAACAGGTGCTAGCCTTGGTGCAGGTGGAGGTGGCCTAGCTGGGGGTTGCGGCTTGGCAGGTCGGAAGACTGGTGGTGGCGGCCGTGAGGGAGGCTGTGGCTTGGCATGGTGATGCCGAGCCACCCCACCAACACAGCTCCCGACCCCAGCCCCCCCCTCAAGGGGCGGATACCAGACGCGCTCCCTGCGGTCTGGAACTCTCTGTAGGGGTGGGCGGGGGATGGCAGAAATGTCCCCTTTATTTTGGCCAAATTGTTTTGTTTTTTTATCCCCCACCTGGGGTTGTGTGGGCGGTAAAAAAGAAAAAAATTGTGACGGGGGCGGGACTTGAGTCTTGGGGGGCGGGGCATGAGTCTTGGGGGGCGGGGCATGAAATTGGGATGGCTGTGACTGACTAGACCTGATTTCTAAAAACATGTTTTGATAATGTTTTATCAAAGACATGGCAGAGTTTTTAGCTGGAGGCGGGTGATTTAAAGAAAAAGTATTGAAACAAAAATCCTGGTCTGTGATGTCATCATGGGAAAGCCGGGCAGACTGCTGCTTGCTTCCGCCCGGAGGGGGCGGGGCTTGTGGGAGCGGCGTGTCCTGCTGGCTCGAGGAAGTTTTTCCCCGTCCTTGGCGACGTTTCCGGGACGGGAGCGACGCGCCGATCGGCACCAGCTTGCCTTCATTCCCCCACATCATCCCCCTGCGCTCCCTGGGGGAAAAGCGCAGCGTCTCTGCCTCCATGGCGCGCAGCACCTCCCAAGAAGCTTCGTCCTGAATGTCCAACTCGGCCAATTTAGGTGCGGAAAAGCGGGTCTGCTGACGACCTACTGTCAGGACTTGGTCCGGGGTGTTTGCTTTTCCAGGATGCAGCGGAAAATTGGCACGGGCGAGACGGGAACCAAGGTACATGATTTATTTAATATATCAAAAAAGGAATAAATGAAAGCGCGCACAGTGGCGGAGAATAAACTATGAAAAAACAAAAGACTATAGCAAAAAGTACAAATGAAAAGCACGCACAGTGGCGGAGAATAAACTATGAAAAACAAAAAGAGTATAAACATGGAACAAAAACTTACTTGGCTTGGACAAAAAAGGAGCAGCGTGAACATGGACATATGAAACAATGGACGTAGCATAAATGTGGAGTGGTATGGGGTGCGAGGTCGTCAGAAAGAAAAACTGAAAAACACTGAACTTAAATACTATGGACATGATTAGTGAAAGCAGGTGCGTGACTCAAAACGTGAAACAGGTGCGTGACGTGACAGGTGAAAACTAATGGTTGCTATGGTGACCAGACAAGGGAGTGAAAGACGGAAACTAAACAAAACATGACTTAAAACAAAACATGATAATACAGACATGACAGATACCAAGTAGTTACAGGCAGAACCAGTACTTTTTAAAAGCGGTATAGTACCAAATATGATTTATTAGTATCGCGGTACTATATACTAGTACCGGTATACCGTACAACCCTGCGTCATACCATATAGCTATTCAACCTACCATTCTAAGTTAAGGTTTGATTATGGCGGACATATTTGTATAATCTTTGCTATCTGGATATTTAACGGTACCGTGATTCAAAGTAGCATTGCAGATAGTTTTAAAAGGCCTAACATTTTTTTTTAACTCTGTTAACTTTTTTGCATTAAAATTCATTTGGAAGTGTATTAGACAATAGGATAGTTTTACAGACAATATTAAGAATAAATACTCAACGTTTTCTTCTTTTCTATTAAACATGGTTATGTTATTTTTTATTTGGGCCTTTTCTGATTACATAGCTGCAGCTGATTCTAAAGGGAGGGGGGTCGTAAACAGCTGTTGCACTCGGTCATAAACAGTTCAAATAAAAGGTGCCTGGAGCTGTGTCAGGTCTGCTCCCTCTCCGCTTTGTAGATCTCGGGTCAGGACAAGGTCTTCCTGTGGCTGTCAATAGATCAAAGAAACCGACTCCTCCATGTCGCATCCCATCGCACACAGTGGAGTTTTACAAGCCATTTGCTTGATAAGATGAAAGACAGCTTTTGTCTTCTCGCAGGGCAGCCTGAACTAATGGGAAAACAATTTGTGTGATAACTTATATACAATTATTCTGACATAAAATGTACCGTTAATCGTGAATAAATTACATGTAACTATTTGATGATTTAATTAATCATTTAATAATTTCATAAAATATTTCAAAAATTTTTTAATTTTTTTTTTTTTTACAATTTAATTCATTTATGATATAATGATTTTTTAAATAATTGAATTAAAATGTGTGTCAGCATTCCAAGCATTAATTTGATCCGTCACATATCCGACATCCAAGTCAGAGGGCGGACTATAACATACACACACATACTCACATTTTGTTTGCAATTGGTTTTTAATCTTCATTATTTACTTCAAGTTATTACAGTGTGTCTCTATAAACATATTTTTTTATTTTTTTAAATACATTTTGGCCAAAGGGGGTGCATTTCAATTTCTTACACACTTGTTATTACATATGTTGGACAGAGGGGGAGCACTTCACATTTTTACACACACTTGTTATTTCATTTGTTGATCAGAGGGGGAGCACTTTTAAAATGGACACACAGTCCATCCATTCATCCATTTGCTACCGCTTGTCCCCTTTCGGACTCACCTTCTCATTCAATGTGTTTTCTTTATTTTCTTGACTATTTACATTATAGATTGTCACTGAAGGCATCAAAACTATGAATGAACACACATGGAGTTATGTAACTTAACAAAACAAGGTGAAATAACTGAAAACATGTTTTATATTCTAGTTTCTTCAAAATAGCCACCCTTTGCTCTGATTACTGCTTTGCACTCTCTTGGCATTCTCTCGATGAGCTTCAAGCACGCCTGTGAAGTGAACAACATTTCAGGTGACTACCTACTTTTATATATAGTATTTAAAGTGTGCATTTTTGGTATTAAAACAGACTTTTATCGAGAGTAGAACCAATTATTCATGTTTACATTGTTTCATATGGGTAACTCTGCTTCACTATACAATTTTTTCAATTTCCGAACCATTTTAAAGAACCAATAATGGAGGTTCCACAGTACTCAAATATTCGTTATAAATTAACCAGTTTTGTTAGGCCCAAGACAGTGGAGACATATTACAACCACAGTACGTTAAAGTTAGAATATTTCTGCAGGTTGATAACCGCGGATTAAAATACAGACGCTCAGTAACTGTTAGCATCAGACTCTTTATTATACTCGTCCATTTTGGTGACATCTTAACTTCACAGACATCTGAAGACACCAGTGTGTACTGGAATGCTTATAGAGGAAGAATTAAGTAAGGGGTACTAGAATGCTTATAGGGGAAGCATTAAGTAAGGGGGTACTGGAATGCTTATAGCGGAAGCATTAAGTAAGGGGGTACTGGAATGCTTATAGAGGAAGCATTAAGTAAGGGGTACTGAAATGCTTATAGGGGAAGCATTAAGTAAGGGGGTACTGGAATGCTTATAGAGGAAGCATTAAGTAAGGGGTACTGAAATGCTTATAGGGGAAGCATTAAGTGAGGGGGTACTGGAATGCTTATCGGGGAAGCATTAAGTAAGGGGGTACTGGAATGCTTATAGCGGAAGCATTAAGTAAGGGGGTACTGGAATGCTTATCGGGGTAGCATTAAGTAAGTGGGACTAGAATGCTTATAGGGGAAGCATTAAGTAAGGGGGTACTGGAATGCTTATCGGGGTAGCATTAAGTAAGTGGGACTAGAATGCTTATAGGGGAAGCATTAAGTAAGGGGGTACTGGAATGCTTATAGGGGAAGCATTAAGTAAGGGGGTACTGGAATGCTTATCGGGGTAGCATTAAGTAAGGGGGTACTGGAATGCTTATAGCGGAAGCATTAAGTAAGGGGGTACTGGAATGCTTATCGGGGTAGCATTAAGTAAGTGGGACTAGAATGCTTATAGGGGAAGCATTAAGTAAGGGGGTACTGGAATGCTTATCGGTGTAGCATTAAGTAAGTGGGACTAGAATGCTTATAGGGGAAGCATTAAGTAAGGGGGTACTGGAATGCTTATAGGGGAAGCATTAAGTAAGTGGGACTAGAATGCTTATAGGGGAAGCATTAAGTAAGGGGGTACTGGAATGCTTATAGGGGAAGCATTAAGTAAGGGGGTACTGGATTGCTTACAGGGGACGCATTAAGTAAGGGGGTACTGGATTGCTTACAGGGGACGCATTAAGTAAGGGGGTACGAGAATGCTTATAGGGGAAGCATTAAGTAAGGGGGTACTAGAATGCTTATAGGGGAAGCATTAAGTAAGGGGGTACTGGAATGCTTAAAGGGGAAGCATTAAGTTAGGGGTACTGGAATGCTTATAGGGGAAGCATTAAGTAAGGGGGTACTGGAATGCTTATAGGGGAAGCATTAAGTAAGGGGGTACTAGAATGCTTATAGGGGAAGCATTAAGTAAGGGGGTACTAGAATGCTTAAAGGGGAAGCATTAAGTAAGGGGCTACTAGAATGCTTAAAGGGGAAGCATTAAGTAAGGGGGTACTAGAATGCTTATAGGGGAAGCATTAAGTAAGTGGGTACTGGAATGCTTATAGAGGATGTATTAAGTAAGGGGTACTGGAATGCTTATAGGGGAAGCATTAAGTAAGGGGGTACTGGAATGCTTATAGGGGAAGCATTAAGTACGTGGGGCACTAGAATGCTTATAGGGGAAGCATTAAGTAAGTGGGGTACTAGAATGCTTAAAGGGGAAGCATTAAGTAAGTGGGTACTGGAATGCTTATAGAGGAAGCATTAAGTAAGGAGGTACTGGAATGCTTATAGGGGAAGCATTAAGTAAGGGGGTACTAGAATACTTGTAGGGGAAGCATTAAGTAAGGGGGTACTGAAATGCTTATAGGGGAAGCATTCAGCAAGTGGGTACTGGAATGCTTATAGAGGAAGCATTAAGTAAGGGGTACTGAAATGCTTATAGGGGAAGCATTAAGTAAGTGGGTACTGGAATGCTTATAGAGGAAGCATTAAGTAAGTGGGTACTGGAATTCTTATAGAGGAAGCATTAAGTAAGGGGGTACTGGAATTCTTGCAGGGGAAGCATTAAGTTAGGGGTACTGGAATGCTTATAGGGGAAGCATTAAGTAAGGAGGTACTGGAATGCTTAAAGGGGAAGCATTAAGTAAGTGGTACTAGAATGCTTGTAGGGGAAGCATTAAGTAAGTGGGTACTAGAATACTTGTAGGGGAAGCATTAAGTAAGCGGTACTAGAATGCTTGTAGGGGAGGATGATGTCTCACTGCTGGATGCGACGCAGCGACTGCACCTGAAAAGACTGAGCGTGGGAGCCCCATTCCCTGTAATGTTTGTACTCGCCGCCATGCCGGTCGCACTCCATGACGTACTGGTAACCGCGGTAACCAGGGAACTGGTAGCACACCCATCTGGGACGAGAAAAGGGTAGAGGCGATGAGGTCTGCACGGCGTTAGACGTGAACGTTGATGTGACTTACGCGCCGCTCTGGACCTTCATGGACCCGATCTCATTGGTCCCCCAGCCCATGGCCTGCAGAGACGGGCAGTCGTCGCTTATCTCCCACTGCCGTCCCACCAAGTTGTCCTTCTCATACACCACTATCTTGGACTCCTTGCGGTCCTGTCCACACAAGCAGGCCGGCACACATTCTAAAGGGTCTATTTTTAGCCGTAATGAGAAGTGAGTCAGCTGTTTTTTGGAATGGGCCAAGAAAGACTCACAGCGCAGCAGATGGGGCGGAAGGACGCCATCCTCTCAGTGTGGTAGGCGTTGCTGCCGCTCCAAGACTCCCAATGAGGATATTCTCCTCTCTCCAACACAAATTGCTGTCCACAGAAGCTGGAGTGTTCATATCCTGTCCAACTGCTCCCCACAAAATGTCATAATTAGCACGTGTCGCTTGTTGAGGCTTGCTCGCAGGAAGCCACTATTCCTCCGACTCGCTTCTCCATGAAAGTCTCGGGCAAACTTTTCACCGACTTGGTTCTAACACGCACAAACATTAGGGCGTGACAAATCTAGTCTGGACAAGCGTGTAAATCAGGGGTGCTCATTACGTCGATCGCGATCTACCGGTCGATCTCGGAGGGTGTGTCAGTCGATCACCAGCCAGGCATTAAAAAAATAGTCCTAAAAATGAGCGATCATAAATCTTCACTATGACGTCACTTTCGCCACTTGATTGACATTCACGGCACCCGAGGGTCTTCTGAGAAATGAGCTGCCAGCTCATTAAAATTACCGACTGGAAGGCGAGAAACACTTTATTTCAACAGACTCTGGCGCCGTACCTGTCGTCAAAACTCCAAAGACCGACTGCACAGTTGCACAATAAAAGCTCTGCTTCATCCTGCCTGCGCTACCAAAATAAGAGTCTCAGAAAGCTGGCGTGCACAAGCTAGCAAGCTAAGGAGTTTGCCGACAATGTATTTCTTGTAAAGTGTATACAAAGAAGTACGGAAGCTGGACAAATAAGATGCCAAAAACCAACCACTTTCATGTGGTATTGGACAGAAAGGAGGTCTTTTTTTCTCCTCCATTCGAAAATGCGGACGTTATCATCACCACTGTCTGATTCCAATCAATGCAAGTCATCAGAATCAGGTAATACACCAACTTATATTCTTGTCTTCATGAAAGAAAGGAATCTATATGTGTTAAACATGCTTGTATTATCTTTAACCACCTTTAACTTGTTAACAATATCAACTATAAGTGTTAAACATGCTTGTATTATCTTTAACCACCTTTAAGTTGTTAACAATATTAACTATATGTGTTAAACATGCTTGTTTTATCTTTAACCACCTTTAAGTTGTTAACAATATTAACTATATGTGTTAAACATGCTTGCATTATCTTTAAACACCTTTAACTTGTTAACAATATTAACTATATATATTAAACATACTTGTATTATCATTAAACACCTTTAATGTATTAACAATATTAACTATATGTGTTAAACATGCTTGCATTATCATTAAACACCTTTAACTTGTTAACAAAAACATATATTTCATAAATAAGTAAATATAAATTATATATATGAGGTAGATCCCCACGACTTGATCAATTGAAAAGTAGCTCGCCTGCAGAAAAAGTGTGAGCACCCCTGGTGTAAATCATTCTGTGGGAAGAAAGCACGCGTTGGTAATAAATGGTTCTTTTAGAGCAGACCTGGGCTAATTAAGGCCCCGTTAAGCTTTTCAATCTGGCCCGCCGGACATTCCCAAATAATTTTCTTAGATCTTTAAGATGGAAAATGTAGCTGCCATTATGACTGACCATACATCCTCTTTTCCCCGGACATGTCCTCTTTTGCGGGGCTTTACGGGCTGGGGTTTCTTAAATGCCTCAAATGTCTGGCATTTTGAGTCAGGGTTGCGTGCATTTTCAATGTACGTCCAGGGTTAAGAAGGGGTTAAAAACAAAACAAGTTGTGAAGGTGTGCGCACGCAGCAACATTCGTGAGGGAGGGGCAGAGACAGGGAGAGCGAGAGAGCGAGAGAGTGGATTTATTGACATACTTGCCAACCCTCCAGATTTTCCCGGGGAAACTCACGAATTTCAGTGCCCCTCCCGAAAGTCTCCCGGGGCAACCATTCTCCCGAATTTCTCTCGATTTCCATCCAGACAACAATATTGGGGGCGTGCCTTAAAGGCACTGCCTTTGCGTGCCTGTCCAAAACAATAATATTTACGGCTTTTCACACACACAAGTGAATGCAACACACACTTGGTCAACAGCCATACAGGTCACACTGAGGGTGGCCGTATAAACAACTTTAACACTGTTACAAATATGCGCCACACTGTGAACCCGCACCAAACAAGAATGACAAACACATTTTGGGAGAACATCCGCACCGTAACACAACATAAACACAACAGAACAAATACCCAGAACCTCTTGCAGCACTAACTCTTCCGGGACGCTACAATATACACCCCCGCTACCTCCTATACCACCCCCACCTAAACCCCTCCACCCCAAACCCCACCCACCTCAACCTCCTCATGCTCTTTCAGGGAGAGCATGTCCCAAATTCCAAGCTGCTGTTTTGAGGCATGTTAAAAAAAATAATGCACTTTGTGACTTCAAAAATAAATATGGCAGTGCCATGTTGGCATTTTTTTCCATAACTTGAGTTGATTTATTTTGGAAAACCTTGTTACATTGTTTAACGTTCCCTAAGATCCTCTTCATCCATCCATCTCACTGTCCCTTTATTTAAACTGTCCACCATGGGTGCCCGAGTTTTCAGCCACTCTGCCCCACATCTTCGGAACTCTTTACTACCAGACCTTCGCAACTTAGATTCAATATCCCTCTTCAAATTAAGACTCAAAACACACCTATTTCTGACTGCCTATTCATTGTAATCATCTTTTCTTCTCTATCTTTGTTGTTGTTGTTGTTTTTTTATCCAATTTGGTTCTAATTGTTGTGATTTTGTACGGTGTCCTTGAGTGCCCAGAAAGGCGCCTTATAAATAAAATTTATTTTTATTATTATTATTATTAATGCATCCAGCGGGGCATCACAACAAAATTAAGCATAATAATGGATATATATATATATATATATATATATATATATATATATATATACCGTATTTTTCGGACTATAAGTCGCAGTTTTTTTCATAGTTTGGCTGGGCTCCAGTGCGATTTATATATGCTTTTTTCCTTCTTTATTTCGCATTTTCGGCAGGTGCGACTTATAATCTGGTGCGACTTATACTCCGAAAAATACGGTATATATATATACATATATATATATATATATATATATATATATATATATATCCATCCATCCATCCATTTCTACCGCTTATTCCCTTCGGGGTCGCGGGGGGCGCTGGAGCCTATCTCAGCTACAATCGGGCGGAAGGCGGGGTACACCCTGGACAAGTCGCCACTTCATTGCAGTATATATATATATATATATATATATATATATATATATATATATATATATATATACATATACATATATATATATATATATATATATATATATATATATATATATATATATATATATATATATATATATATATATATATATATATATACACTCATACTCCGAAAAATACGGTGTATATATATATATATATATATATATATATATATATATATATATATATATATATATATATACCGTATTTTTTGGAGTATAAGTCGCACCGGAGTATAAGTCGCACCTGCCGAAAATGCATAATAAAGAAGGAAAAAAACATATATAAATCGTACTGGAGCCTGGCCAAATTATGGAAAAAACTGCGACTTATAGTCCGAAAAATACGGTATATATATTTGTCTCTGTCTTGTGACGAGACCGGACCAGAGCCAGCTGGGGTAGGCTCCAGCTCCCCCTGGCGAGGACCAGCGGACAGCCGGAGGGACATTTAGGACTTACGCTCCACATTCCACCTTCAGTGAGCGAATGTTGTCCATGCCGCATTGCGCCAAGGTCTGGCAGGAGGAGGTGAAGTCCCTCCGCTTGCCCTGGAAGTTCTCCTGGTCATACACCGTGATCTACGGGAGGACATGAAGGCACACATGTAGTGCGCACGTGGCTGACACACAACACACGCACAACAGTCATGAAGAACTTTGGTCATTGTGCAGCATTTTTGCAAGGTGCAGTCAGCAGAGGGAGACTCACCTTCCACGGTCCCAGCAGGTCGGCCTTGTTGAGAGCCATGCTGTCCCGTCTAATAGCAAAGACTTAGCTGGCGGGGAAGAAAAATAACTTAATTCATCCCACAGTTAGGACATTCTGAAATTAGTGCAGTAAAAAAGCAGGATGTAATCTAATTTTGCGGTATACACCTCAGTGTCAAATGTATTATTACTTGACCTGTGAAAAAGCTAACATTGGTAATTGGTATGCTAGTTTTGTTTTTTGTTTTTTTAGCTAATTTTGTAAGAATTCACCTCAGGGTCAAATTTATTGTTACTTAACAAATGATACCTGTTAGCATGCTAACATTGGTCATTGGTATGTTAGCTTTTATTTAAGCAAATTTTGGAGGTTTATACGGAGCCCCTAAAGGGACATGGGGGAAATTTTTTGTAATTTTTTTTTTAGACATGTATCTCTATCTGAGATACATGTCTAAAAAAAAAAGAAAAAGAAATTACACATTTTATTTATTTTTTTATAACTTTATAAAAAGTTTCTCTTGCGCACAAGATACATGTCTAAAAATTTTTTTTTTTAAATTATACATTTTATTTTTTTTATAACTTTATAAAAAGTTTCTCATGCGCACGAGATACATGTCTATTTTTATTTCTTTTAGACATACATCTCGTGCGCACGAGATATATGTCTAAAAAATATATATATATATATTTTTTTTTTTTGGACATACATCTAGTGCGCACGAGGTACATGTCTAAAAAAAAAAATTATAAATGTTATTTTTTTTTATTTTTATAACTTTATAAAAAGTTTCTCGTGCACACGAGATAGTTTCTTGTGCGCATGAGATACATGTCTAAAAAAAAAAAAAAATTATACATTTTATTTATCTTTTTTTTATAACTTTATAAAAAGTTTATGGTGCGCACGATATACATGTCTAAAAAAAAAAATTATACATTTTATTTTTTTATAACTTTATAAAAAGTTTCTCTCGTGCGCACAAGATACATGTCTAAAAAAAAAATATTTTTTTATTTTTTTAGACATGTCTCGTGCGCACGAGATACATGTCTAAAAAAAAATTATAAATTGT